>NW_026112345.1:0-35000 GCF_024679095.1 Eriocheir sinensis | reverse complement strand
TTAATGTGCATCTGCCACTGAAAGAGGAGCTGCGCCCCCAGCACAAACTACGCCACCGGGCGGATGGCAGGGCGGGTGTTTTCTTGTTCCCGGCCATACAGGCTTCGTGATGCGACAAATGATCTGGTTCAGTACGGGGCCCCATCCTGCCCTGCTCAACTCACTCCCCTTGGTTTTTGTAAGATAATGTCCGCGGGCAGCGAGCCTCATTGGTGGCTTTTGTGCCAGATTCCCTCCGTTAGAAAAGGATCATCCAGGAGAATGTACCGTAACTGATTGTTAAGACTGGAGGCACAAAAGACTTTCTTCATTGACTGTCCACAACGCTTTCACAACGAGGGAGTGCAGGCCAGTCCCTGAATAGTGAACACGTCACGCAGTAAATCGGTCTGCAGATCATCTTCGAGAGGAGTTTTGAGCAAGTTGAAAGTTACATGAACACGGACACGTAATTGGTAAACACTCATAAGAATCCTGCTCATCTTGTAGGAAGGTTTACGAGAAGAGTGTTGTTCGGTGAAGAAATATGGCAAGCTGACCATGTCCTGGGGGGATCTCACCAGGCTAATGGACCTTTGAATTGGGTTTTAGAGAACAAAAATGACAATCGGTACAAAACGAGGATTACATGCTATTACGTAAACAAATAGAGCTGAGGGCAAAGAAGGAGAGAAGTAGGGGGAACAGGGGCTCAGGCAGGGAGCAGTGAAAGAGACGTGAAAAGGAACGGTGCGCACGTGTTGAGGGGACGAAGCAACCCTTGTGGGGCGCTGTGTGCTCACCCTTGCCCGGCGGCGGGAGAATAATGGGGACACGGTCGCTGAGAGCCTCTGGGAGCGGGGTTAATCCCATGCTCAAGTGCCGAGAAAGGTTACATATACCTTCCCCTCCACGACAGCTTAATGGTCAGGGATGCAATGCAGTACGTGCAGCTCGGGCTACTTTAAGAGGTTTATCTGGAGTTTTAGAAGCCCAGAAACATGAATGACTATATCGCCTTACTCTTATATTATGATTATTACACATGATCCTGAGCGACAGAAGTACAAGTAACATCCTGACGAGTGAGAACGAGGGTGTTACTGTCACGGTGCTCGCTTCCATCTTTGTGTTAGTAAGTGCCATACAAGCTGCATAATATCAATCAATGTCTGAAATGTGTAGTTTAGAAAAGCATGGATGAAACCTCGCCAGCCAATATTAACTGACCCACAAGAACGATGTGGCCGAACGCGCTGCTGTTGGTAGACGCCAGGGAACAGTTCCACCGATGATGCTGGAACTGCCGCTGGCACTCTCGCAGGCCCGCCCTCGCACCTTCACTGATGGCCACCATGGCGTCAGGCGCCCGCGTACAGATGCGGCTCTGGCGGGGCGTGAGGCCGGGCACCCGCGAGCACAGCAGGTGGGCGCCCAGGACCCCCGCTGACGACACCGTCCTGGGGGAAAGGAAAGATGGGGTGAGGGGGAGGCAGATTAAGTATACGTTAGTGTAGGGACGACCTGCAATGCATCATGATGTGAAGCGCCACCACACACGAACTTACGCCACATGACTCTACGCACTATGTCATTGTCCGAACCTTCTCAAACCATGTGTGGGCTACCATGTACTTCCCCAGACCAGCCTTGCGTCCCGATACACCCATGACTAAAACGAGTATGCAGACACTGACATTACTCGTCATCGTCTGGCGCATTGCTACCATCATCCCAACCTCCACATTGCCTGTTTCGGAATATCGACGTCGAGCACGTAGCAACTCACCATTATGGCGAAGATTGAGGGATACATCATACACGCACGTTGCATAACTAAGTCGGTTTCATTCTTTAGCCAGTTCAAAAGTAAGGGATGGACTACACTGCATACTATTTGTGCTGCTTCTCGAGAAAAATAGTAAACACTATTGTTTTCTTTAAAAAAATATCTCAGCTTTAAAGGTCTACAAAGCTACGTGTGCCAGTCTTTCCTCTCCAGGGCCAGGGTGGCCCAGGCTCTGGGGCCGCATGGAGGGCTGCGGTGCCCAATCATGGGTATTAGGATGCCGGACAGATGACCGCCCGAGGCTGCCGGCGAGTGGAGGTTGGACTTAATGACCAGGGAAGTTTGGCCTATACTTAGCGGCCGTGAAGCTCTTTGATTGCCGGGGGTGTTGCGCCATCCCTGCGTGTATCGCCGAGGGAGAAGGGAATCTCCGCCACGATTAGCATAACAGAGGAGTCGGTCAAGTGTAAACGCGCCACCTCAGCTGTCTGCTAGCGGCGGTATACTCGTGTTTTGCATTGCTTTCTGGGGCCGAGTTCCTACAATACTTTTGTTCCCTAATATTAATGTCATCACAATGCTTCTGAAAACACTGTATTACCTAAATTACTATTTCCATAAATAAATGGCCGCCATCAAGTATAGCACAGTGGTAGGGCGATGCCTTGGATGCGCTGCGTCAGCCCTCACTCTTTACAATCCTTCTAGTTCTTTTCTCACGTAGTTTTAAGTAATTCCAGCCGAATACTCACAGAACGTGCCTCGTGTGACACACTTGTTAGCTCACTGAACAGCGTCCCTCCTAACTAGCCTTGATATTTTCAGTGAGCCAATTCGTACACGTGATGTCACTCGTCGCCGTGCAGTGCAGCTCACCGCCAGTGATTGTAAACACTTCCTGTCCAACCTTGAAACTGATATCTACATTCCGCGTTTCTTTAACAGTAGTTTATGCCACTTGATATTTTGACACCAGTAATGACACACTTTTGGCAGTGTTGTAAAGTGTTTTCCCATTAAAATGGCTCTATTTTTAAGTGATTTGCTGTCGACTTTACGAAGAAAAGTAAGGTGAATTGAAACCCGCGGCATAGCCAGAATTTTGACTTTAAAGCCCAACGATTGCAAAAAAGTAACAAAATAACTTACAGTTCCAGGTAAGATTAAGATGCAGGAAAAAGGGATACAGGAATTATCAAGTTTCGAATCCTGCCGTGGCCGGCCGGCGTGCAACTCACCCAGCTGTTCATTCCACCTTTCGGGATGGTTGATAAATGGGCACCTGGGGAAACCTGGGGAAGCCAAAATGAGATACCTCGGATGTCACGCTGGCTCGTGTCCAGCTGTGATGGGTTCGTAGCCACTACAGGCTCAAGGACCAATGCGACGGATATGTCCCCAAATATACCGTACTTCTATGTAGCCATTTATGCCTGATCTGTACCGAGATGTGTGAATTAATCCCGGAATACGTGCACTCGCGGCGGTGAAAATCAACTTCAGAGCATAATGATATGTACGAGAAGTGTAAATACTCTTGCTGGGTGTTGTCTTCAGCCTCCCGGGTGTGACGTGAGCCGCGCATCGCAGGGATAGGAGATTGTCAGCTCGTCAGTGCATCTTAAGACTAAATGAATAAAAGTATCAGTGTATCTTTAACTTAGTAACTTACTGTCGAGAGAGAGAGCATCCTATCATCATGTACTACCACAAAACCCATTCCTCGTGATCCTCCATGAATTTGTAATGAATTTTTTTCTCCTATTTTGGGCAATCCTAGTCACAGGGCGCCTCGTTTGTTTGTTCTCCGTCCAGGATGGCCTGGCGTAGGGGCAGGGGCGGTTCAGGGGGGGCTGGGAGGGTCGGCAGGGCAGGGCGAGTTGGTGTCGGAGGGAGGGTGGAGCTTTGGGTGGACGATGGGTGGAAGTTATTAGTGGGAGGAAGTGGATGCTGTGGACGGGTAGACGTTGGTGAAGGGATGGAGGAAGGGAGACTGATAGTGGAAGATGTAAATAAACGTAGGGTGGAGGTTGTTGGTGGAGGGATGGATGGATGGATCGGTGGAAGGTGGTGAAGTGAGAGTGATGGTCGAGAAGCTGTAGCGATCGCGTAAAAAAAAAAAAAAAAAAAAAAACATGAAACCACTGTTATCCAAGAAATCTAGTCCTTGTTATGCCACGCTAGGGCTTCAGGAAAGGCATGCTCAGGTAAAATGTTTTCCGTACATCTCCAGGTAGGCACACGTCTAGGAAGCCAGGGGTACGGACGCCCTCCGCTGCCTGAAGCTACAACTTCCATTAATCGAACTTCTCCTTTTTCAATATTTTTTTCTACTAAATGAAGTTCAACAACTGATGAATAAAACATTTATTCAGTTACTCGTCAGCGTCTTGCACATCGTTTGAACATGAATTGGCTGGTCTGCTGGGCTGTCTGAGCAGCCATCCTCAGAAGTACCTCGTCGGTTCATTATTTCAAGCCATCATCGCTTCGCCTGGGCAGAAAAAAAGGGACTCGCAAACCACGGAGCCTTGGTGTGGAGGCAGCTGTCCACCTATACGCTTTATTATCGTCCGCCTCCTTCCACGTAGGTCATATCGGAAACTGATGTTACTGTTGTGATTTTAACCAATGCATAGGAACATTGATATAGTCCTAATGAAGTTTACATATTTCCTTTTAATATTATTTCATTATTATACTTAATTAAAATTTTCAACTTTCCAGTGTAGTGTCTTTTCTTATGAGAGCTAATTGGTCTGGTGCGTACAAATTGGTAAACATATCCCACTGCAAGACTCCACTGAACGCACACGACGCCCCAGCACTGCGTAGCGACAGACTATACGCATCAGATCGTCACTTCTACGTACAGACAACTAAACACCAAATGGCGGGAAGCACACAGCTCCTGGCATTGTCGAGAGGCTTACAAATTGATCAGGAAGATGACACTTGAAATAAAACGCGGTCGCAGTACGAAAAAATGAGCACTGATTTTCTGGACTCCTGCGGCAGGGCGGCGCGTCACCTGCCCCATACATGTGTTGGGGTGCCAAGGAGGGGTGGCGAGGCCCATAATATCTCACCGCTGAGGCGCCCCGCTGTGACCACCAAATACCTGGACAAATTGTTTCCAGTAGGCCTGTCGGGGGCGCAGTCGGTCATGGGCACAGGCGATGGTATCTCTACGCCGGGGCTGGACGACGAGTAATTAGCTCATAATTGCTGCTGATAACGGTAACGAAGCAATCATGACGAGAGGCGTTACCTGCTAAGTGGTCTCTCGCGTACCTCTTGTGATATGATGATAGCACCCACACGCACGCACGCACAAGCCCGCACACACACACACACACACACACAAAAAAAAAAAAAAGACGCTCCCTTGGTGTTGTGGTTAAATTCTCAGTCTGCCAACACAGTATATCGAGGTTCGAGCCTTTCTCAGGTCGAAAGCTGCTTCTGCTGATAAGGATTGGCTGCTGTCCCCTCCGGAGGAAGGGAGATGAAAGGACTGATAGGCGAGGTCCCACGTATACTCAAAGGTCAGTTAAATGAGAGTCCATCACGTGATCAGACCGTGAGTAAGTTAAACACACACACACACACACACACACACACACACACACACACACACACCTCCTCCTCCTCCTCCTCCTACCGCACCAGCGCACTGCATTCCACCACCTCACCTTCCCCCCACCACCCCAGACCCCCATATCCCTTTCATATTGTACATTTTCCCTTTTTTTTTTTTTCTTTTATATGTCAAAAGTGTATTTGTAACGTGTATATTTTCAGCTTTACAGCTGCTATCATTTAATAAGCCGTTTATTATTATTATTATTATTACACACACACACACACACACACACACACACACACACACACACACACACACACACACAAATATACTACTTTTAATTGAGTGGTGTATAACAATGCTTAAGAATAACAATGTTTTGGCATAAAACTAAAACGTTCTAGCTCTCTTCACAGAAACTGTTTTTGGAACAATCAAATTCTACATAAATGCCTAAGCTGAAATTGTTTTCCAGACGGACTGGCAAGAGAAACGCCAAGGCATCTCCATAGCCACCCTGCCCTAAAATTACATCATTGAGACGGCCACACGGCGACGGCCGCCCTGTATCCCGCCGCCCTGACCCGTGGCCGCCGCCGCTCCTTGTCAACACACGCCTCAGGCACGTCGGTGGAATGCCTGGTGCTCAAGCATGTCCGGCCTGACCTGAATGCGGCAGAGAACACATACTGGTCATTCCGTAACACACTGGGATGCATTCATCAACGTCGTAGCATATAAAATTACCGGAAAAACACGCACCCACGTCGACAATTACACTCATTGGCATTATTTATGGCATAACTTTACACTCTAATGTAACTTTCAGTTCTAATTTGGGATTTTTTTATAAACTGGAGTTAATGGAGCTGTAAGCTGCACTGTCAATGTCACGATATTCTTAGTATATTTACCTCTGTCCTGCCTAAACTCCGGAGCATGGCCCGGCTGATGCGTGTTTGCTTACCTGACAACCGCCTTTTGTTCTGCCTTCTGAAGGGTATCTCACAAACTCTGGCCGCCAGACTTATGAGAGGCAGCGCCAGTAATAGTACAGCACTGGAGACAACATGCGGAATTTTATGTCATACACGGAATGAAAACTATTTACCCAAGAAAAACTCATCACTAATATGCAAAAATATAGCTTCAGCACGATTGCGATGTACAGTATGATGTAAAGACGTCCAATTTTGAAACTTTAATAACCATGTGCTAAGACAGAAGAATCGAATTGCCGATGAAAAACGAGTTTATTGCATTTTTTTTACACTAGAGGAAACAACTCAAGGGCAAAAAAAAAGTAACAAATTCACATGTAAGTGTAAACATGATTAAGTGAATAACAAAGGAATACTTCCATGTGACAGAGAAAGATACGCCCAAAGAAATGTTCTTTAATTAGTGTTCTGGCGGTCTTATATGATGGTACACAACAGTGGAGGACGAATAGAAAAAAAAAGCATTATGGAGAAAATAAAGGCCGGCAGGAGCATCATGACGGAGTTGAGTTGACCACAAGATACTAGACACTAACGATAGGATATATTATGCATGAGTAAGTTACGTCATGCGCCAAAAAATTATAAGTACATAAATTAAGAGTCTGCAAGAGCCCAGTAGGCTTAAACAAGGCGACTCCTGTAAACCTAACCCCACGTAACCTAACTATCCAAGACAAAAACAGCAACGTATATAGAAATGTTATAAAAAAGGAGAAAAGAAGCCCCGTTAGACACACGATGAGAAACAATGAACTCATAATGTCCCCCAAGGAAAAGTGAAACAGACCAACAACAGGCAGGGATGAGTAACGGGAGGAGGGTCTCGCCACGACACGCCGAGAACGCAACTGAATGCCCAACAATGCCATGTGCCCCCCGGCCTGCCCTCGCCCGCCTGCACGCACACCACACACACACACACACACACACACACACACACACACACACACACACACACAGACATTGAGAAGAAGAGGAAGCGAAGGAAATGCAGGTGAAAAAGGAGATAATGCTTTGTCAAGATGAAGAGACTAATAGTTATAATCTGTGGTGGAGTGTGCGGAAGCGACGGGAAGAGAGAGAGGGTCAGAGATCACTAGAGGGCTGGAGGAGGAGAAAGAGAAGGAGGAGGAGGAGGAGGATATGGAGGAGGAATAGTAGGTGATGGAGAAATGGGAGAAGAAAGAAAGAAACGAGATGGAAAATGGTAGCGTGAGAAGGGAGCGTGCAAAGAGAGCAATGAAGAGGAGGTAGAGTGAGTTCAAAGGGCAGGGTTGAAGAGGAGGAGGAAGAGGAGGAGGAGGAGGGTGGCAAGCAGGGCAAGGAGGAAGAGGAGGTGGTGGAGGAAGAGAAGGAGGGCAAGTAGAAGAAGAAGGAGGAGGAGGTGGGGGAGAGCGCTGGCCATTTCAATAATGCAAGGAGGGTGTCGCTTGGTATTTAGCCGCTGCTGCGTCGGGAGTGTCAGCGGCCTGGGCAAAGGGGCGGCGTGTCTGTGCTGCGGCTGTGGAGAGGGCAAGGCTGTGTGTGCTGTGCCGCGGTGTTTAAGCTCGACTTCAACACAGCAATACTCTCCACAACGATGCTTTTTTTCTTATTTTCTTGTTCTTCCTCAGTTTTCTTCTTTGTCTCCTCGTTTTCCTCCTTCTCCTCCTCCTTATCTTCCAAAGCATATTTTCTTTTTTTCATTGTTTATTTTTCGATTTTTCTGTTAAGTTCTTCGTCATCTTCTTGTTTTGGCTTTTTCATCTCTCTATTAATTCATCATTTTATTTTATTTCCTTCCGTTTCCTTATTTTCCGTCTTCGTAGCTTGTAAACATTAGGAATGAATCGTCTGCAGGCAATATAAACAATGAAAGGAGGACAGAACGCTAAAGAAAAGAAGCAACAGTAATCGAGCATATGTACCGTACGTGTATCTTCATTAGCTCGATTATCCTCATTAGAAAGCAGAGTTTTTAATGATGAGTCTTCCAATTACAGACAGTCTTCCAGGTACAGAGGTCATTCCTCTCTCTCTCTCTCTCTCTCTCTCTCTCTCTCTCTCTCTCTCTCTCTCTCTCTCTCTCTCTCTCTCTCTCTCTCTCTCTCTCTCTCTCTCTCTCTCTCTCTTTCTTCCTCCTCTCCCTGGTGTTGAGATTATTCATTACACAAGTTCATGAACACTCCCTAATCAAGCAGGAAACATGGAAACATGGAAACAAGCATAAGGAGGAGGCGGCGGTAGAGCTCTTTTTATGAATTTTCTGCTTCTTCTTGTTCCTCTTTTTCTTCTTCTTCTTCTTCTTCTTCTTCTTCTTCTTCTTCTTCTTCTTCTTCTTCCTCCTCCTCCTCTTTCTCCTCCTCCTTGATAAGTAATAACAGACTTATAGAAATGGTTAAGGATTCGTTCCTCACTCAAGTTGTAACTCAACCGACAAGAGAAAACAATCTGCCGGATTTGGTATTAGTAAGCGGACCCGACCTCATTCGCGACTGTGAAAATGGTGAGAAAATTCATGGTTGCGATCACCACTAAATCCGTTTTAATGTCAACATATGTCACAAACTCGTAGACAATCTGTCAGTGATACCAGACTACAAAAAATCAAATTTCAACCTTGCCCGTGAGCTGCTTCCTCCTGCGACCTGGGACCAACTTAACCTCACCGACAATACAATCAACAACGTGTGGAACGACTTCAAAGATAAGCTTTTGGGAGTAGAGAAGGCTACAGTGTCTACGAAACCCAGGCGAGTAAATGGTGCCGTAGATCCACCGTGAATGTCCAGAGAATTAAAAAGGGCGGTAAACCTAATTTTTTTTTTTTTATAATCTAATGAAAGAGAATGACACTGCCGAAGCCCGCACACAGTACCACACCAGCCTAAAAGCTTGTCGCACCCTTATTAGAAGGTAATAAACGCAACTATGATGAACAAATAGCGCGCAACATCAAGACCAACTCAAAAAATTATTCACATACATCAGATCGAAAAACATATATCCAATACTGGTCCCCTGACAGACGAGACTGGATCAGTAACTCGGAACAGTAAACAAATGCCCACAATCCTCAACACTAACTTAGCATCCGTATTCACAGTCGAGGACATCGAAACCATTGCTGAGGGCCCTGGCCCGCGGAGAAGTGAAAAAGTATTTGGACAAACTCGACACGAACAAGTCAGCGGGGCCTGACAGTTTGTCCCCGCGGTCATAGAAAGAGCTTAAACAACAAATAATTCAATCACTCACTAATATGTTCAACCGGTCAGCTCAACTGAATAAGGTCCCGGAAGACTGGAAGATGGCGAACGTAACACAGATTTTCAAAAAAGGAGACAAAAGTGTTGCATTAAACTACAGGCCCATAAGTTTGACATCAGTGGCAGGAGAAATACTCGAAAAGATCATTAGAGACAAACTTGTTAAGTTTCTAGAAGACAATCATGCAATCTCCGACACCCAGTAAGGCTTCAAAAACAAGCAACAGAAGCGCCGAAGTCTTCCTCAAACTATATTTAGCATTAGTTAGACCTCATCTTGACTATGCGGTTCAGTTTTGGTCACCTTACTATAGAATGAATATCAAAATGTTAGAATCAGTGCAGAGGAGGATGACTAAGATGATTCAGGGGTTGAGAAACTTGCCATACGAGGGAAGACTCAAACAGTTAAACTTGCATTCTCTAGAAAGGCGAAGGGTGCGTGGAGACATGATCGAGGTTTATATATGGATGAAGGGCTTTAATAAGGGAGATATTCATAAGGTTTTGTTGGTAAGAGAACAGGGTAGGACACGAAGTAATGGGTTTAAACTGGATAAATTCGGATTTAACAGGGACATAGGCAAAAATTGGTTTACCAACAGGGTTGTGGATGAGTGGAATAGGCTTAGTCATGTGGTGAGTGCCAATACAATTGTCACATTCAAAAATAGATTAGATAAATTCATGGACAGCGATACTAGGTGGGGTTAGATACACGGGAGTTTAGGGTCAAAGGAACTGCCTTGTATAGGCCTACCGGCCTCTTGCAGATTCCAACGTTCTTATGTTCTTATGTTATCTGACTGGCGAGATGTCAAAAGCGGTGTTCCACAGGGGTCGATGTTGGGACCTGTTCTGTTTTTAGTGTACGTAAATGACATTGACGAGGGGCTATCGTGTAAAATATCGAAATTTGCCGACGACACAAACATAGCCAGCAGAGTCACTACGACAACGGATAAAGAACACTTCCAAGCTGATCTCGATCGTTTGAGCAGTCCCAGTAGCTAAATTATATTGTTTGTTATTGGGTTGTTTATTTATTTATTTATTATGTTGTTTTAATTTGTTTTATTTTGTTTTGTTTTTGTTTTGTCTTGTTTTGCTTTGTTTACTTTGTTTTTTTCTTTTCTTTTCCTTTTCTTTTCTCTTGATGTTTTCTTTTCTTTTCTCTTGATGTTTTCTTTTCTTTCTGTTGGTGTTGCTGGCTGTGGATGAGCCTCCTCCTCCCCAGAAGACTCACCCGTCACCCGCCTTGCGGCCCCAGGGGCCGAAAGCTCGATGACTTTTTAGTTATTTTCTTGATATTGTAATTTCATTTTCTTTTCTCGATGATTTAATTTCCTTTCTCTATCCTCTATCTTGAATGTGTGGGTTAGCCTCCTTCTCCCCAGAGGAGATTCACCCGTCACCCACCCTGCGGCCCCAGGGGCCGAAAGGTGGATGACTTTTCTGTTTTCCTTTTCTTGATGTTTCTATCATCCTTTCTGGTGTTCCTGGGTCTGAACGAGCCGCTTTCCTCCCAGAAGAGACTCGCCCATAATTTTGTGATGTTGGTTTGGGCCGAAAGGTGGATGATTCTTTTCATTTCCATTTTCATTTTTCTAGTGTTACTTCTCTGCATTTTCCTTCTGGTGTTACTTCACATTTCTTCTTCTTGTGTTATTTCTCTTCAAATTCCTTCTTCTTGTGTTACTCTTTTCAAATTCCTTCTTCTGTGTAACTCTTTTCAATACCTTCTTCTGTGTAACTCTTTTCAATACCTTCTTCTGTGTTACTCTTTTCAATACCTTCTTCTGTGTAACTCTTTTCAATACCTTCTTCTGTGTAACTCTTTTCAATACCTTCTTCTGTGTTACTCTTTTCAATACCTTCTTCTGTGTAACTCTTTTCAATACCTTCTTCTGTGTTACTCTTTTCAATACCTTCTTCTGTGTAACTCTTTTCAATACCTTCTTCTGTGTTACTCTTTTCAATACCTTCTTCTGTGTTACTCTTTTCAAATTCCTTCTTCTGTGTAACTCTTTTCAATACCTTCTTCTGTGTTACTCTTTTCAATACCTTCTTCTGTGTAACTCTTTTCAATACCTTCTTCTGTGTTACTCTTTTCAATACCTTCTTCTGTGTTACTCTTTTCAATACCTTCTTCTGTGTAACTCTTTTCAATACCTTCTTCTGTGTAACTCTTTTCAATACCTTCTTCTGTGTAACTCTTTTCAATACCTTCTTCTGTGCTACTCTTTTCAATACCTTCTTCTGTGTTACTCTTTTCAATACCTTCTTCTTTCAATACCTTCTTATGTGTTTCTCTTTTAAATACCTTCTTCTGTGTTACTCTTTTCAAATTCCTTCTTCTGTGTTACTCTTTTCAAATTCCTTCTTCTGTGTTACTCTTTTCAATACCTTCTTCTTGTGTTACTTCATATGCCTTCTTCTAGTGTTACTTCTCTTCATTTTCCTTCTTCTGGTGTTCCTTCTTCCTCCTTCTCTCTCGGTGTTTCCATGTCGTCTTTTCCTGGTTTTGTATGTTGGAACGCGTTAGTCTCCTTCTCCCCAGAGAAGACCCGCCATACCAACATACAAGACGCTTTAAACAAAGCAAAACAAGACAATTTTTTTTGGATTTTTTGTTTTTGTATTTTTTTTGTGTATTTTTCGATTTTATCGTAGTTGGCATGACACTTGCCTTGCTTAGGGAATTGTACCTCCCATGCGTCGAACCTTCCATTGGAACGTGTCATTAACGCGTCGTCTGGCTAATAAGAGGTCAGTAACTGCATGTCTTGCTGCCACTTCACGCCCCCCAACCCCGGACCTCGGGATCTCCGACACCTCCGTGGACGCTCCGGGGAGCCGAGGCGCCCTGCCGGAGCCCTGAGCCCTGCGACGCTCGCCAGGAAGGCCTTGGGCCCCTGACGCTCCCCAGCCCCGCGAGGAGGGAGGGTGGATAGCAAGATGAGCCTCTTAAAATTCCAGACGGGATTAATTCAAATCAATCGAAAATACAGTGAAGGCGCCGGAGACCGTTTTTGTTGGATCAAGGATGGCAGGACGAAGGCCAAAGGAAGGTGACAGAGGAAGGGAGGAATAAAGGGGGGAAGATGACAGGAGGAAGGGAGGATGGAGAAAATGACAGGACGAAGGAAGGAACGAGGGAAGGAAGGAAGGAAAGCAACAACGAGGGAAGGAAGGAAGGAAAGCAACAACGAGGGAAGGAAGGAAGGAAGGAAGGAACGAGGAAAGGAAGGAAAGTGATGTGACGAAAGTGGGAAGTTGACAGGGCGAAGGAAGGAGACTGAACCGCCAAGATTCTGCCCGGGATTGTCGCGAATGGCGAGGCCCCGAACTGACTGACTTGGCGACTATATTATAGTGTTGCTGCCTCGGCCTGTTCCGTTACTTTACTTCCCTGATTTGCTCACCACGGCCTTCGCCTTTGCTGTCCTTCATCTTCCACCTTTGATTAGATAGTTAGTGTAGCTTATCACAAACAGCCTCGTAATGACCAGCAGGCCTGCTGTTGTTTGTTCTCACTTTGTGTTTCTTTGTTCCTGCTCCTCCTCCTTTAAAAAGAAAAAAAAACAGACCTCGTGGTTGCCTTATATGAGGACTGTGAGAGAATAAAGTTACCTCCTCCTCCACCTTCACCTCCTCCTCCTTCTCCTTCTCCACCTCCACTTCCACCTCCACCTTCACCTCCTCCTCCTTCTCCTTCTCCACCTCCACTTCCACCTCCTCCTCTCTCTCTCGTTTCTCCACAAACCTCATAGTTTCAAAAATATTAACAGAAACACATCAAAACACTATACATATTACTTAATCTTGAGAGAGAGAGAGAGAGAGAGAGAGAGAGAGAGAGAGAGAGAGAGAGAGAGAGAGTAAAGTAGGAATCGATTAATGAGTTGGGTTTGTAAACGCATTAGAACGGGACTAATTGTCAATAATATCGCGATCACAGGATTATGGGGATTAAGGGAGTGACGATTATGGGATTAAGGGAGTGACAGTGGCTGGGAGGGAGGGAGGGTTGGGAGGTGAGAGAGAGGATTGAGGGAGACCGGGAACGGGACAGAGAGAGAGGGAGAGCAGTGGAGAACGAGGTGAAGGAAATAACACGGATACACAAGGATATGAGGGGACTATTAACCCGGTAGCCGCAGGGATCATGTTTCTTAATGGTCCTTCTAAGCGAGAAAAATGAGAAAAAAATCATCACTCACACAAATCATTTCATAATATATATCAAAGCGTTTTGTGATCGGTTTATGCATCATCTATTTTTGGGGGTTTATATCATGGCACAAATTTGGCCCGTCGCTGCTACACGGTAAAGCCACAAATTTGGCCCGAGGGGCCATATTATAGCTTCCTTGCCAATTGCAAAATGAACGGAGAACAAAGCTCACAAAATAGAACTGTTTTTATCGGGTCAAGTGTAGCGAGGGTATCGGTAAAAAGACACTGATAAAATGTTGTCAAGAAATCCTTGCATCTGTCTCATGGGCTGGACCTTGGCTACCGCTACCTTCCCTCCCCCTCTCTCACCCGCTTCCTCTCTACCAGGGAATAATGGCCCGGGGCAACCCGAGGTCCACAGGGGGTCACCCGGCGACCTTGACCATAGACATGACAACGTCGCTGGGTAGCACACGGTTGAATTCATTTCCATACATAAATCATCGTTACTATCCTAAAATTCGATACATTCACAACATAATATAGACTTGTTTTACCATATACAAAAATTTAAAGACTATGTCAAATACTAAACAACCCACATATAAAATGGTATGCCTTGTTGTGGTTGAAGCGACAATGCTGCCGGGTAGGGAATTCCCGCACCTGCTCCACCCAAAGTATCGTGATATTTGCATCAGACTTAGTACCTCGAACCCAATCCCATTATCCCCATGTACTACCTGAGCCCAGAACTCTGCTTCCTGTCACTGAACCACACCATGATCCATCTACCTTCAAACCCATGGGCTTTAATTGTTGTCAAAGTTATTGGTGAGGTTCTTTGTCGAATGCTTTACTAAAATTAAGATATACAATATCATAACTGTCGTCCTTACGTATTTGCCACTTTTTGTAAAAAGAAAAAACAATAAAGTCAGACAAGATCTAGCCTTGATTAATGAACCCATGGTGGGGGCCATTGTTCAGGCTGTTTCTCTAGGAGTCTAGGTGGTCACGGATATTTTCATCTATAATAGACTCGAATGTTTTTACTGCCACCGACGTTAAACTAATTGCAGCCGACATTAGACCATTGATAGAAAGAACGGAATGGGAAAAAAATAAAAGGAGGCATAAAGAGGGAGTGAGGAGGTAAGAGGAAGGAAGGGAGACTAATTGTCTAAAGGAAGTGCAAGATAGAGACAGAGAAACATATCGATAACTAAATGGAAGGACAAAGCGATCATTAATTATAAGAAGAAATTATGAAAAAGACGAAGAAAAAGAAGAAGAAGAAGAACAAGAACAGAAACAACAACAACAACAACAAAAGAACATAAGAACGTAAGGAGTCTGCAAGAGGCCGGTTGGCCGATACAAGGCAGTTCCTGTAAGTCTAACCGCACCTAACCTCACTATCCATGAATTTATCCAAACTCTTCTTCAATGCATCTATGGTATTGGCACCCACAGCATGACTCCCAAGCCTGCTCCACTCATCCACCACTTTACTGGCAAACCAGTTCTTGCCTATGTCTTTGTTGAATCTGAATTTAACTAGCTTAAAACCGTTGCTACGTGTTCTACCTTGCTCTTTTACAACCAAAACCCTATTTACATCCCCTTTATTAAAGTCCTTCACCCATTTATAAACCTCGATCAAGTCACCTCGTAACCTTCGCCTTCCTAGAGCGTATAAATTTAAATGCTTCAGTTTATTTTCATAAGGCAAGTTTCTCACCCCTTGAATCATTTTTGTCATCATCCTCTGTACAGATTCTAACTACTTGATATCCACTCTACAGTAAGATGACCAGAACTGAACCGCATAATCGAAATGACGTCTAATTAATGCTATGTAGAGTTTGAGGATGACTTCAGCGCTCCTATTGCTTACGCTCCTCGAGATGAAACCCAGTACCCTATTTGCACGATTCTTAGCTTGAACGCACTGAGCTCCAGGACGGAGGTCAGTGCTCACTAAGACTCCTAAATCCCTCTCACACCCAGACCTACTCAGCGGAGTGTCATTTAAGGAGTATATAATTGTGTGAGGGGTTATTCCTACCTACACTCAGAATACTGCACTTCCCGACATTGGATTCCATCTGCCACTTCCCCGCCCAATCATATAGTCTGTCTAGCTCATCCTGAAGAACGCTAGCGTCCTGGAAGAAGAAGAAGAAGAAGAAAAGACAAAGAAGAAAAGACAAAGAAGAAGAAGTATGAGGAAAATAATAATAATGACAACAAAATCAACGAGGAGAGTAAGAAGAAAAATAATACCTAACAACAACTAAAGCAAAAACATAAATAAAATAAAATAAAATAAAACAGTAATCGAAAACTCCGTATTATATGTTAACTCCCTTCGTTTTCCATAATTAATATGAGCTGAAGATTATTTTTTTCCAATACCGCTACTACGTGTAAATATATAAATCACTTCAAATTAACTTCTCATCTTTTGTCTCGCTCACCACCAAAATGCACACCAGCTGACATCCTCAAGGCCTTGTGTCCATTATAAATCTACGGACTCATCACCGATACTTTTATTTTCTTAGATTTAAAAAGTAAAATAAAAAAGTAAATAACGTTGAGAAACTTGCACGAATTCTGTACCGAGGCAACACCCTCTTACTTGTAGAGACGAGAAAAAGCAGGACACAAAAAACAGCAACAACAGGTGATGTGATAATGGAGGGAGTGGATTACGTAAAAATGCGTAAGCTCTTGCTAGGCAGATTATTCGTTAAAAGCTGATCCTGTTTTCAAAGTGCGCGTCGTGAAATATTTACACACACACACACACACACACACACACACACACACACACACACACACACACACACACACACACACACACACACACACACACCACATTAGGTTTAACAAGTGGTTCTCTAGTTTCAAAGCCACGGGAAGAGTAAACAAGAGTAAGAAAGTCATAAAGATTAGTTAACAAGTGGTTCTCTATTTTTATACCCCAGGGAAGAGTAAACAAGAATAAGACTGTTCTAATAATAAGTTAAGAAGTGTGTATCTATATTATCAAACTCACGGGAAGATCAAACAAGTGCAAGACTGTTCTAATGAAAAGGTAACAATTGATTCTCAAGATTCAGATCGACCTGCCTAGCAAACCCTTGCTAGATTCTTATAAACCATCCACGAACACGCCAATTCCTGGATTTCGTTAGGGGGCATCAGGGGTTAGGTTAGGTTAGGTTAGGATAGGGAAAACACACACACACACACACACACACACACACACACACACACACACACACACGCAGTAGCACCATTGCCATTAAAGGTTGTGATATTCTCGTTTCGTCAGCGAATGCCACGCCCTGGATTGTTCTGCGGTGAGGTGATGCTTCTGAGAGGGGTTGTGGTCGCGGGGGAGGGGAGGTCGGAATGGTGGTGGGCAGTGGTGTGATGGTGGGGGGTTGATGGGTGCTGGTGGTGGGGGTTGATGGGTGGTGATGCTGGTGGTGGGGGTTGATGGGTGGTGGTGGGGATGGTGGAGGAGAGAGTCGAAGGTCTTGTCTTGGTTGGCTTCTCCGTCATTCACTTTTTGGGAAGTGTATTTCGTGTATAATAATTACTTACCCGTGTATCTATTTAGGGTTGTATGACAGCTGGTTAGTGATTTATTTTATTATTTTTCTTTTACAGCAAAGGACACAGCACAAGGGCACAACAACAGGAAACAATAAAAAAGCCCGCTAGTCGCTGCTCCTGTAAAGAATCGGAACAGGTGGCCGAAAGAGCATGTTACCTTATGATTACAGAGAGCTAATGATTTTATAATGTCATCAGTCAGTCAGCGGAAGGCAATCGGACCGGGACAGCCTAATGAATGACGCTCATGGGATCTGTGTTGGGTCCACTGCCATTCATTGTTTATAGGATTTTTATAAATTCAGGGAAGTTGTGATATGTAAATGTATTGAATAGCTATAGATCTATCTACCTATCTGTATCTATATCTATCTATATCTATCTATATATATCTGTCTATCTATCTATCTCTATCTATCTATCTTTTTATATATTTATTTATCTCTCTCTCTCTCTCTCTCTCTCTCTCTCTCTCTCTCTCTCTCTCTCTCTCTCTCTCTCTCTCTCTCTATCTATATATATATATATATATATATATATATATATATATATATATATATATATATATATATATATATATATATGTATATCTCTCTCTCTCTCTCTCTATATATATATATATATATATATATATTATGAAATTATCCCATATGGGTAGGCCCTTCTGGTGATTGGAATGACGAGTTCTAATCAGTATTGTAGAGTACTTCGGTGAAAGCTCCCTTCCATTACCAACAGAGTGAGTTGTCAATAGCATTGTTAATTAACTTCAATAAGCTCGCTATCATTACCAACAGAATGACGAAGTGTAAATAATATTGTTACTTAACTTGAATAGGTTCGCTACCATTATACACCAACAGAATGTGAATAAACTTAATCATAACATTGTATTGCGTAACCCTAACAACTATGAAACTCACTTAATAGTATTATATTAAAAACAGAGGATCGAGGCTGAAGGCAACACACTAGCATAGTTATAACACCTCCAAGCCTCTCTGCAGTACATGAAACCTTATGATTCCCTAGCACAGAGCTTGAGAGTGTCACCTTCCTTCACCTTCGCCTTCCAACAGGGTCAGATCAGTGCATTCCAGCCTTTCACTAGCATAGTTATACCACCTCCAAGACACTCTACAGCACATGACACCTTCTGATTCACTAGCCCTAAGCCAGAGAGTGCCACCTACATATAGGGTCAGATCAGTGCAGTCCAGCTTACACTAGCATAGTTATAACACATCCGAGCCTCTTTGAAGCACATGGCACCTTCTGATCCGCTACCACTGAGCCAGCGAGTGCCACATTCCTACACCATCACCTTTCTAAAGTGTCAGATTAGTGCAGTCCAGCCTATCACTAGTATAGTTATAACACCTCCAAGCCTCTCTGCACCACATGACACCTTTTGATTCCCTATCACAGAGCTTGAGAGTGCCACCTTCCAAGATTAGTGCAGTCCAGCCTTTCAGTAGCATAGGAATAACGCCTCCATGCCTCTCTGCAGCACATGACACCTTCTGATTCCCTAGCACGGAGCCAGTGAGTGCCACCTTCCTACAGGGTCAGATTAGTGCAGTCCAGCCTCTCACTAGCATAGTTATAACACCTACAAGCTTCTCTGCAGCTCATGACACCTTCTGATTCCCTAGCACTGAGCTAGAGAGTGCCACCCTCCTACAGTTGCACATTCCAACAGGGTCAAATTAGTGCACTCCAGCCTTTCACTAGCATAGTTATAACACCTCCAAGCCTCTCTGCAGCACAGGACACCCTCTGACTCCCTAGCACTAAGCCAGAGAGTGCCACCCTCCTATAGGGTCAGATTAGTGCATTCCAACCGTTCACTAGCATAGTTATAACACCTCAAAGCCTCTATGCAGGACATGACAACTGCTGATTCCCTTGCACTGAGCCAGAGAGTGCCACCTTCCTATAAGGACAGATTAGTGCAGTGCAGCTTTTCACTAGCAGAGTTATAACGCCTCCAAGCCTCTCTGCAGCACATGCCACCTTCTGATTCCCTGGCACTGAGCCTTAGCGTGCCACCTTCCTATAGGGTCAGATTAGTGCAGTTCAGCCTTTCACTAGCAGAGTTATAACACCTCCAAGCCTCTCTGCAGCACATGACACCTTCTGATTCCCTAGCACTGAGCCAGAGAGTGCCACCTTCCTACAGCTGCAGCTTCCTACAGGGTCAGATTAGTGCAGTCTAACCTTTCACTAGCATAGTTATAACACCTCCAAGCCTCGCTGCAGCACATGACACCTTCAGATTCCCTAGCACTGAGCCTTAAAGTGCCACCTTCCTATAGGGTCAGATTAATGCAGTTCAGCCTTCCACTAGCATAGTTATAACACCTCCAAGCTACTCTGCAGCACATGACATCTTCTGATTCCCCTGCACTGAGCCAGAGAGTGAAACCTTCCTATAGCTACACCTTCCTACAGTCCAGCTTTTCACTAGCATAATTATAACACCTCCAAGCCTTTATGCAGCACATGGCACCTTCTGATTCCCTATCACAGAGCTTGAGAGTTACACCTTCATACACCTTCACCTTCCTACGGGGTCAAATTAGTTCAGTCCAGCCTTTGACTAGCATAGTTATAGCACCTCCAAGTCTCTCTGCAGTACATGACAACTTCAGATTTCCAAGCACTACGCTCCAGAGTGCCATCTTCCTACAGGGACAGATTAGTGCAGTCCAGCCTTTCACTAACATAGTTATAACATCTGCACGCCTCTCTGCAGTACATGACACCTGATTCCCTAGTACTGAGAGAGGGAGTGCCACCTTCCGCCCCCTTCTCCTTCCCACAGGGTCAGATTAGTCCAGTCCAGGCTATTACTACCATTGTTAAAACTCTTCAAAGCCTCTCTGCAGCACCTGACACCTTCTGATTCCTTAGCACATAGGTTGAGAGTGCCACCTTCCTACACCTTCCCCTTCCAAAAGGGTCAGATTAGTGTAGTTCAACCTTTCACTAGGATACGTATAACACATCCAAGCCTCTAGGCAGTACATGACACCTTCTGATTCCCTAGTACTGAGTGAGAGAGTGCCACCTTCCTACACCTTCCCCTTCCAAAAGGGTCAGACTAGTGTAGTTCAACCTTTCACTAGCATACTTAAAACACATCCAAGCCTCCAGTCAGTACATGACACCTTCTGATTCCCTAGCACTGAGACAGAGTATGCCACCTTTCTACAGAGTCAGATTACTGCAGTCCAGCCTTTCACCAGCATAGGTATAACACCTCCAAACCTCTCTGCTGCAAATGACACCTTCTGATTCCCTAGCACTGAGCTTGAGAGTACCAACTTCTTACATCTTCACCTTCCTACAGGGACAAATTAGTGCAGTCCAGCCTTTCACTAGCATAGTTATAACACCTCCAAGCTCCTCTGCAGTACAAGATACCTTCTGATTTCCCAGCACAGATGCAGAGTGCCACCTTCCAACACCTTCACCTTCTTTCAGGGTCAGATTAGTTCAGTCTAGCCTTTCACTAACATAGTTATTACACTTCCAAGCCTTTCTGCAGCACATGACACCTCTTGATTCCCTAGCCTTGACCTTGAGAGTGGTGCCTTCCTGCAGGATCAGATTTGTGCAGTCCAGCATTTTACTAGCATAGTTATAACACCTCTAAGCTTCTCTGAAGCACATGAAAACCTTCTGATTCCTTAGAATTGAGCCAGAGTGTGCCACCTTCCTAAACCTTCACCTTCCTACAGGGTCTGATTAGTGCAGTCCAGCTTCTGAGTAGCATTGTTATAACACCGCCAAGCCTTTCTGCAGCACTAGGCAGCTTCAGACTCTCTAGCACTGAGCCAGAGAGTGCCACCTTCCTACATTGTCAAATTACTGCAGTCCAGCTTTTCACTAACGTAGTTATAACACCTCCAATCCTCCGCAGCACATGACACATTCTGATTCCGTAGCACATAGCTTGAGTGTGCCACCTGCCTACAGGGTCAGATTAGAGCAGTCCAGTCTTTCACTAGCATAGTTATAATACCTCCAAGCATCTCTGCAGAACATGACACCTTCTGATTTCCTAGGACTGAGCCGGTGAGTGCCACCTTCCTACACCTTCACCTCCCTACACAGTCAGGTTACTGGAGTCCAGCATTTCACTAGCATAGTTATAACATCCCCAAGCCTCTCTGCAGCACATGACACCTTCTGATTCCCAAACACATAACCAGAGAGTGCCACCTTCCTACACCTACACCTTCCTACAGGGTCAGATTAGTGCAGTCCTGCCTTTCACTAGCATCGTTATAATACCTTAAAGCCCCTCTGCAGCACATGGCCCCTTCTGATTCCCTAGCACTGAGCCAGGTTAGATTAGTGTTGTCCAGCTTTTCACTATCATATTTATATCACTTCCAAGCCTCTCTGCAGTACATGACACCTTCTGATTCCCTAACCCTGTGCCAGAGAGTGCCACTTTCCTAAACCTTCAGCTTCTTACAGGGTCAGATTAGCTCAGTCAAGCCTCTCATTAGCATGTTATAACACATCCGAGCCTTTCTGCAGCACATGCCACCTTCTGATTCCCTAGCACTGACCTTGAGAGTGCCATCTTCCTACACCTTCTCCTTCCTAAGGGGTCAGATTAGTGCAGTCCAGCGTTTCACTAGCATAGTTATAAAACTTCCAAGCTTCTCTGTAGCACATGACACCTTCTGATTCCTTAGCACTGAGATTGACCTTCCTACACCTGCACCTTCCTACAGGGTCAGATTAGTGCAGTCCATCCTTTCACAAATATAGTTATAACACTTCCAAGCCACTCTGCAGCACATGACACCTTCTGATTCCCAAGCACTGAACCAGAGAGTGCCACCTTCCTAGAGGGACAAAATAGTGCAGTCCAGCCTTTCACTAGCCTAGCTCCAAGCCTCTCTGTATCACATGACACCTTCTGATTCCTTAGCACGTACAGAGCCAGATAGTGCCAACTTACTAGACCTTACCCTTCCTACAAGGTCAGAAAAGTGCAGTCCAGCCTTTCACTAGCATAGTTATATCACCTCCAAGCCTCCCTGCCGCACATGACACATTGTGATTTCCTAGCACAGTGCTTGACAGTGCCACCTTCGTACAGGGTCAGATTAGTACAGTCCAGCCTTTCACCAGCATAATAATAACACCTCCAAGCCTCTCTGCAGCACGTGACATATTCTGATTCCCTAGCACTAAGCCAGAGAGTCCCACCTTCGTACACCTTCACCTTCGTCAGATTAGTGCAGTCCAGCCTTTCACTAGCATAGCTGTAACACCTCCAAGCCTCTCTGCAGCATATACGACCTTTTGATTCCCTTTGAGCCAAAGAGTGCCACCTTCCTACAACTTCACCTTCCTAGAGAGCCAGATTAGTGCAGTCCAGTCGTTCACTATCATAGTTATAACGCCTCTAAGCCTCTCTGCAGCACATGACACCCTCAGATTCCCTAGCACTGAGCTTGAGCGTGCCACTTTCCTACAGGGTTAGATTAGTGCAGTCCAGCATTTCAATAGCATAGATATAACACCTCCAAGCCTCTCTGCAGCACATGGCACCTTCTGATTCCCTAGCACTGAGCCAGAGAGTGCCACTTTCCTACACCTTCACCTTTTTACAGGGTCAGAATAGTGCAGTCTAGCCTATCACTAAGATAGTTATAACACCTCCAAGCCTCATTGCAGCACATGGCACCTTCTTTTTCCTGAGCATTGAGCCAGAGAGTGCCACCTTCCTACAGGTCAGATTAGTGCTGTCCAGCCTTTCACTAGCATAGGTATAACACCTACAAGCCTCTCTGCAGCACAAAACATCTTCTGATTCCCTATGAATGAGCCAGATAGTGCCACCTTTCTACAGTGTCAGATTACTGCAGTCCAGCTGTTGTATAGTCATTACACTTCAGCGGCACCGAAGCACTGAGCAGCTCTTCGGAACAGCAATCCGAGGATACATGTACTGCCAAGGCCCGAGGATCGGACATTCCCTGTCTGGCCTCTTTATAGAATACATCGCAACCCCCGCTCCTTCTTGTTTGTCATTCACTCCTCAACACGTGGCGACGAGGATGGGATTCTGAAGGAGTCAAGTGAAACCCCGTGGACGAGAATGGCAGCAATAATTGGAGCGGTGGAGCAGTACTCAGAGGGAGAAGATTTCGAGGCCTATACAGAAAGGTTCGAACAGTTCCTGGAGGTCAGTAATATCACCGAGGAGAATCGGAAACGGGCGTTGTTCCTGACTGTCTGCGGCCCGACGGTGTATCAATTACTGAGGAACCTGTGCGCCCTGGGGAAACCCTCTGAGAGGACACTGAAGGAATTGATTCGTCTCGCTACTCAGCACTATGCGCCCAAAGTTTCAGTGGTGGTGGAAAGGTTCAAATTCAACTCTGAAAATCAAAGGGAAACCCTGACAATCAGCAGTTACGTGGCAGAACTGAGGAGGAAAGCTTCCAACTGCAGCTTTGGGGCAAACTTAACAGAGCAGCTTCGAGAAAATTCGTCGGTGGAGTGTCGAGCGAACGGATCCGGCGGAGGCTGTTACGAGAGGGCGATGACTTAACTTGGGACAAAGCGTGCAAACTGGCATTATCGATGGAGGCAGCAACCACGGAGGCGAAGGTACTGGGAGGGGAGCACAAAGAAGCCCAGGTGAACAGAGTGGAGGCGCCGCGAACGAAGCCCGGGGACCAGAAAGAACCAACGAGCAGGTGGGACAAGGCCAGGTTGCAAAACAAGTACTTGCCTCGTGAGGGGGCACGTAGTAGTGTAACTTGTAATCGGTGTGGCAGTAGTTACCACAAGGCAACGGAGTGCCCATTTAAGGATAAGGAATGTTTCAGGTGCAGTCGTAAAGGCCACACCAGGCGAATGTAATGTGTCGACGGCGAGGCAGAGTAAATAGCGTGGATGATGAGGAGCAAGAGATTAGTGATGAGGAAGAGAGGGTGGAGGTGTTTGGTATTTTACAGCTGCCTGGACAACAGCGGAGAACCCGGAAAACCCCACCACTGACTGTAGACGTGAGCGTGCAGGGCACAGAGATACGCACGGAGGTGGACACGGGAGCGAGCAGCACGGTCATCAGCGAGGAGGAGTGGAACAGGCTACGCAGCAAACCAAGACTTGAAGCCTCCAACAGGCGGTTAGTCACATACACAGGTGAGGCACTTCAGGTACGAGGAGTAGGCATGGTGGAGGTCAAGTTTAAAAATCAAATAGAAACTCTGCCGTTAAAGGTAGTGAAAGGAACAGGGCACTCGCTCCTGGGTCGTGACTGGCTACTGGGGATTCAGCTGGACTGGAAGATGGTAGGCAAACTTTGAGTTGCGGAGAAGAATGGGGATAAACTTACCACAATCCTACACAAGCACAGTGAGGTCTTTTCACAGTCCTTAGGGCACATGCCGATCAAAGCACACCTGCGTCTCAAGGAAAGAGCACGACCGGTGCGGAAGAAAGCGCGACCAGGGCCACACGCCCTTTACCCACTCGTGGACCAGGAGCTGGAGAGGTGGATTAAGGAAGGTGTTGCCGAGCCCGTGGAGACTGACAACAGCAGTGGCTAGGCGACACCGTTGGTGGTAGTGCCCAAAGCAGATGGCAAAGTAAGGCTGGCGGCTGACTACAGAGTGACGGTAAATCCCCAGTTGGATATAGTTAAGCACCCCTTACCCTCCCCGGAAGAGTTGTTTACAAGGATAAAAGGGAAGAGGTTTGCAAAGCTAGATTTGAGAGATGCTTATCTACAGATGGAGTTAAGTGAGGAATCAAAAGACCTAACAACTGTAGCTACGCATAGAGGATTGTTGAGGATGAAGAGATTGCCCTTTGGTTTAGCTTTCTGTGGGGACATTTTCCAGGCGGCGATGGACAGAATATTAGAAGGAATCCCCTCCTGTGTGGCATACTTAGACGACTTGCTGGTGATGGGCACGAACACAGAAGACCTTATTGAAACTTTGGACAAAGTGCTGGGGAGACTGAAAGAAAATGAGATTAGGCTCAAAAGGTCAAAGTGTGAATTCAATTTGCAGGAGGTGCACGGAGCTGAAACCCATACCCGAGAAGACCGAAGCAATAAGGAGGATGCCGAACCCGAGTGCTGTACCGACACTCCGGAGCGTATTGGGAGCGGTGGGTACTAGTCCCGGCTGTTGCCACACCTCGCCACTACGTTGTCGCCATTGTATGAGCTACTCAAGAAGGGAGTTAAGTGGCGATGGACCAAGGAATGTGAAGAGGCGATGGCAAGGGTAAAACAGACGGTGGCCAGCAACCCACTATTAGTGATATACGGTCCACAACTACCGGTCAAACTGGTAACAGACGCGAGCGAAGTAGGAGTCGGGGCGGCGCTAATGCAAGTCTTTCCAGGAGACATAGAAAGGCCGGAGGCGTATGCGTCAAGAATACTGACACAAATAGAGCAGAAATATCCCATCGTAGAAAAGGAAGCGGTGGCAGTTTATTACGGTATTAGGAAATTTCATCAGTATTGCTATGAGGGGAAGTTTACCCTTGTCAGTGATAACAAAGCACTTTCCAGAATATTGAACCCCAGCAGAGAGATGCCGCCGTTGGGGGCAGCGTAGATGCAGCGATACGCCCTTCAACTAGCAGCCTACAGCTACGATGTGGAGGTAAGACCCTCTGCAGACATGAGGGTCGCCGACACCTTGTCCAGACTACCGCTCCCGGGCATTGTCGACAAAGGAACAGAAAGAATAGAAAGGGAAGCCATGACAAGTAACGTGTTATATATGGACGAGGAGCCTTCTGTGACAGCAAGAGAAGTGTCAGCGGCAACGCGGCGTGACAGAGTCCTGGGAAAGGTGCTGGCGGCAGTAAGGTCAGGCGGATTGCCGGAGGAGGCAACAGCAGAGGTAAGCAGTTACAAGTCTCGGATGGAGGAGCTCTCGACAGAGGGGGATTGCTTAATGTGGGGAGGCAGAGTGGTGATACCGGCGTCCCTGCAAGACAAGGTGAAAGAGGAACTGCATGTGGAGCACTCAGGATGCGTGAGGATGAAGCAGCTGGCTCGACGATATGTGTGGCGGCCGGGTCTCGACAAGGAGCTGGAGGAATTGGCGAGAGCGTGTCCAGGATGCACCACCACAGTCAGCGGTCCACCCATGGGAGAGAACACGAGGCAGAGGCTCCATGCAGATTTTGCGGGGCCAATTATGGGAACAACGCTTCTCAAAGTACTGGATAGCTACTCAAAGTGGATAGAGGCAGTACCAATGAAATCCACGACAACGGCTTGAACTCTTCATGAACTGAGTGTACTGTTTAGCAGGTTTGGTCTACCCCTACAGCTATGCACAGGCAATGGCCCGCAGTTTACGTCGGAAGAGATGGCATCTTTCGTCAAGCAGAATGGAATCCGGCACATCAGAGTGGCGCCATACCACCCGGCGAGTAACGGACTGGCGGAGAGAGCGGTGAGCACTGTGAAGGAAGGAATAAAGGCAATGATGGGGGGCTGCAAGTCGGGGGAAAAGAGCCTGTTTAAATTTCTGTTAAACTATCGTTCTACTCCACACAGCACAACAGGGAAAACACCGGCGGAAATGCTGATGGGCAGGAATATACGCTCAAAACTAGACCTACTTCTGCCCGACGAAGAGACCGCGATGGTGAGCAGGCAAGACCAACAGATGAGGTAACAAGCAGGCCACGGACATAGACACCCCAGCCGCCCAAGGGGAGACGGCTGAGCGGCGAGAAGACGATGGGGACACGGAGGCACGCAGCGGGGCAGCGGCGGAAATACAGCATCCCCAACTAGTAGACAGAAGGCCATCCAGATAACCATGACCGGGAACAGAGGGGAGGGCGTCAACCAAACCGGGAGAGGCGGCAGCAGAACCGCCGAAAGGGGCAGGACAAACGCGCCGGCCAGAGGGGTCAACAGGACAGACACCCGGGGAAAAAAATTACTTATGCCGAGACGAGGCGACGATCGGCACGACAAAGGAAGCCGCCTGGCAGATATCAAGCAACTATGTAAATGGTGACGGCAGTAAAGGGGAGCTTTGGTGACTGGAGATGGTGGTGGATATTTGGGGGATAACATAAAACTTTGGTAGGGGGGTGAGGTGTTGTAGAGCCATTACCCTTCAGCGGCACCGAAGCACTGAGCAGCGCTTCGGAACAATCCGAGTATACATGTACTGCCAAGGCTCGAGGATCGGACATTCCCTGCCTGGCCTCTTCCTAGCACCGAGCCAGAGAGTGCCATCCTCCTACAGGGTCAGATTAGTGCAGTCAAGCCGTTCACTGGCATAGTTATAACACCTCCAAGCCTCTCTGCAGCACATGACACCTTCTGATTCCCAAGCACTGAGCCAGAGAGTGCCACCTTCTAACAGGTCAGATTAGTGCAGTCCAGCCTTAACTATCATATTTATAACACCTCTAAGCCTCTCTGCAGCACATGACACCTTCTGATTACCTAACACTGAGCCAGAGAGTGCCACCCTCCTATCCCTTCACCTTTCTACAGTTTCAGATTAGTGCAGTCCAGCCTTTCACTAGCATAGTTATAACACCTCAAAGTCGAGTTCTTTTCACCTACTCCTCAATATCAAGGTGCTTACATCTGCTCCTCAATATCAAGGTGCTTTCATCTGCTGCTCAATATCGAGGTGCTTTCATCTGTTCCTCAATATCGAGGTGCTTTCATCAGCTCCTCAATATCGAGGTGCTTTCATCTGCTCCTCAATATCGAGGTCCTTTTATCTGCTCCTCAATATCGAGGCGCTTTCGTCTGCTGCTCAATATCGAGGTGCTTTCATCTGTTCCTCAATATCGAGGTGCTTTCATCTGCTCCTCAATATCGAGATGCTTTCATCTGCTCCTCAATATCGAGGTGCCTTCATCTGTTCCTCAACATCGAGGTCCTTTCACTGCTCCTCAATATCGAGGTGCTTTCACTGCTCCTCAATATCGAGGTGCTTTCATCTGCTCCTCAATATCGAGGTGCTTTCATCTGCTCCTCAATATCGAGGTGCTTTCATCTGCTCCTCAATATCGAGGTGCCTTCATCTGCTCCTCAATATCGAGGTGCTTTCATCTGTTCCTCAATATCGAGGTGCCTTCATCTGTTCCTCAATATCGAGGTGCTTTCATCTGCTCCTCAATATCGAGGTGCTTTCATCTGCTCCTCAATATCGAGATGCTTTCATCTGTTCCTCAATATCGAGGTCCTTTCACTGCTCCTCAATATCGAGGTGCTTTCATCTGCTCCTCAATATCGAGGTGCTTTCATCTGCTCCTCAATATCGAGATGCTTTCATCTGTTCCTCAATATCGAGGTCCTTTCACTGCTCCTCAATATCGAGATGCTTTCATCTGCTCCTCAATATCGAGGTGCTTTCATCTGCTGCTCAATATCGAGGTGCTTTCATCTGTTCCTCAATATCGAGGTGGTTTCATCTGCTCCTCAATATCGAGGTGCTTTAGTCTGCTGCTCAATATCGAGGTGCATTCATCTGTTTCGCAATATCGAGGTACTTTCATCTGCTCCTCAATATTGAGGTGCTTTCATCTGCTCCTCTATATGAAGGTGCTTTCATCTGCTCTTCAATATCAAGGTGCTTTCATCTGCTCCTCAATATCATGGTGATTTCATCTGCTCCTCAATATCGATGTTCTTTCACCTGCTCCTCAATATCTAAGTGCTTTCATCTGCTCCTCAATATCAAGGTGCTTTCATCTGCTCCTCAATATCGAGGTGCTTTCACCTGCTGCTCTGTATCGAGGTGCTTTCACCTGCTCTTCAATATCGAGGTGCTTTCACTTGCTCCCCGATATCGATGTGCTTTCACCTGCTCCTTAATATCGAGGTACTTTCATTTTCTCAATATCGTAGTGCTTTCATATGCTCCTCATTATCGATGTGCTTTCATCTGCTCATCAATATCGAGGTGCTATCATCTGCTCCCCAATATCGATGTGGTTTCATCTGCTCCTCAATATCAAGGTGCTCTCATCTGATCCTCAATATCGAGGTGCTATCATCTGCTTCGCAATATCGAGGTGCTTTCATCTGCTCCTCAATATGGATCTGTTTACATCTGCTCTTCAATATCAAGGTGCTTTCTTCTGCTCCTCAATACCAAGGTGTTTTCATCTTTCGACCCGAGAGGTGTCTTGATAACTCCTCGAACCTCTTTCTTCTCAATTTCTGCAACATTCGCGGTCTTCGCTCTAATTTTCATTCTGTGGAACATCATCTCTCCTCCTCTAAACCTCACCTTCTTCCTTACCGAAACACAGGTTTCTGAGGCTACTGACAGCAATCTCTACTCTGTTCCCTCCTACTATCTCTATCTTAAATTTCAATCCAAAGCTGGATGTTGCGCCTACGTGCGCAACGACATCACTTGCTCTCGTGCCCACGACCTTGACTCTTCTGAATTTTCCACCATCTGGTTAAGACTTCACTGTCATTCTATTGCTAAATACATCTGTGCTGTTTATCTCTCCCCTAACTCTACCAACTATGTAAAATTCTTTGACTATTTGAATTCTAAAGTGGAGCACATTTTGACCCACTCTCCCTTCGCTGAAATCTCCATCCTAGGTGATTTCAATGTTCACCACCAGCTTTGGCTTTCATCCTCTTTCACTGACCATCCTGGTGAACAAGCCTACAACTTTGCTATCCTCAACGACCTAGAGCAGTTGGTCCAGCACCCTACACGGCCCAACATTTTAGACCTCTTCCTTACCTCAATCCCTTCTGCTTATTCTGTCAAACTGTTCTCTCCGTTGGGCTCCTCCGATCACAATCTTATTTCTGCATCCTGTCCTATCGCTCCTGTACACCCTCTGGACCCACCGAAGAGGCGATGCTTCTGGCATTTTGCTTCAGCTCGGTGGGACGACCTGAGGATGTACTTTTCCGATTTCCCGTGGAATGATTATTGCTTCCAGGATAGAGACCCCTCTGTGTGTGCTCAGCGCATCACAGAGGTGATTGTCTCTGGAATGGAGGCATACATTCCTCGTTCTTTCTCTACTCCTCACGCAAAAAAGCCTTGGTTTAATCACGCTTGTTCTCGTGCTGTCAATGATAGAGAGGTAGCTCACAAAAGGTACCAGAGCCTTCAAACTAATGCTAATTATGAACTTTACATTTCTGCCCGAAATCGTGCCAAATCTATTCTCCGACTAACCAAGATTCTTTCATTAATAGAAAATGTCAAAACCTTGCTTTCTCTAACTCTTCCCGTGACTTCTGGCATCTAGCCAAAAACATCTCCTCCAACTTCACTTCTTCATCTTTCCCTCCACTCCTCAGTCCTGACGGCAACACTGCCGTCTCATCTATCTCTAAGGCTGAACTCTTCTCTCAAACTTTTTCTAAAAACTCCACTCTGGACGATTCTGGGCATATTCCTCCTACTCATCCCCCCTCTGACTCCTTTATGCCTGTTATAAAGATTCTTAAAAATGATGTTTTCTATGCCCTCTCTGGCCTCAATCCTCAGAAGGCGTATGGACCTGATGGAGTGCCTCCTATTGTCCTTAAAAACTGTGCCTCCGTGCTGTCACCCTGCCTGGTCAAACTCTTTCGCCTCTGCCTGTCAACATCTACCTTTCCTTCTTGCTGGAAGTATGCCTTCATACAGCCTGTACCTAAGAAGGGTGACCGCTCCAATCCCTCAAACTACCGTCCTATTGCTTTATTTTCTTGTCTATTTAAAGCTTTTGAGTCAATCCTTAACCGGAAGATTCAAAAGCACCTTTCCACTTCTGACCTTCTATCTGATCGCCAGTATGGGTTCCGCAAGGGGCGTTCTACTGGTGATCTCCTAGCCTTCTTAACTGACTCTTGGTCATCCTCTCTTAGCCGTTTCGGTGAAACTTTTGCTATTGCGCTGGACATATCAAAAGCTTTTGATAGGGTCTGGCACAAATCTTTGCTTTCTAAACTATCCTCCTACGGTTTCTATCCTTCTCTCTGTACCTTTATCTCCAGTTTCCTTTCTGACCGTTCTATTTCTGCCGTGGTAGACGGTCACTGTTCTTCCCCTAAATCTATTAACAGTGGTGTCCCACAGGGCTCTGTCCTATCTCCCACTCTTTTTCTGTTGTTCATTGATGATCTTCTTTCCAAAACGAACTGTCCTATCCATTCCTACGCCGATGATTCCACTCTGCATTATTCAACTTCTTTTAATAGAAGACCCACCCTTCAGGAACTTAACGACTCAAGGCTGGAGACTGCAGAACGCTTAGCCTCAGACCTCACTATTATTTCCGATTGGGGCAAGAAGAACCTGGTGTCCTTCAATGCCTCAAAAACACAGTTTCTCCACCTATCCACTCGACACAATCTTCCAAACAACTATCCCCTATTCTTTGACAACACCCAGCTATCACCTTCCTCAACACTAAACATTCTCGGTCTATCCTTAACTCAAAATCTCAACTGGAAACTTCATATCTCATCTCTTACTAAATCAGCTTCCTCGAGGCTGGGCGTTCTGTACCGTCTCCGCCAGTTCTTCTCCCCTGCACAGTTGCTGTCCATATACAGGGGCCTTGTCGGCCCTCGTATGGAGTATGCATCTCATGTGTGGGGGGGCTCCACTCACACAGCTCTTCTGGACAGAGTGGAGGCTAAGGCTCTTCGTCTCATCAGCTCTCCTCCTCATACTGATAGTCTTCTACCTCTTAAATTCCACCGCAATGTTGCCTCTCTTTCTATCTTCTATCGATATTTCCACGCTGACTGCTCTTCTGAACTTGCTAACTGCATGCCTCCCCCCCTCCCGCGGCCCCGCTGCACTCGACTTTCTACTCATGCTCATCCCTATACTGTCCAAACCCCTTATGCAAGAGTTAACCAGCATCTTCACTCTTTCATCCCTCACGCTGGTAAACTCAGGAACAATCTTCCTTCATCTGTATTTCCTCCTGCCTACGACTTATACTCTTTCAAGAGGAGGGTATCAGGACACCTCTCCTCCCGAAACTGACCTATCTTTCGGCCACCTCTTTGGAATCTTTTTAGCAGTGAGTAGCGGGCTTTTTTTTATTAATGTTTGCTTTTTGTGTGCCCTTGAACTGTCTCCTTTGCTATAAAAAAAAAAAAAAAATCTGCTCCTTAATATCGATGTGCTTTCATCTGCTCCTCAAGAACTTGAAGAGAGTTTAAACTATCAGGAAGATTATAGCAGAAGGAGCGACGTGCGAATCAGTGGCATGGAGGAGCGTGGAGCCACTGAGCCATGGGAGCCGTGACGTCACTCCTGGAGGAAAAGATGCAGCTGCCGGGACTCGTGTTGGAGCGAGCCCATCGTGTTGGTGTGCGCCGCGACGCCAGGCCTCGTCCCATCGTAGCAAGATTCTCTCGTTACTGCGATCGAGAAGCTGTGATGAGGAACTCCAAGAAGCTGAGGGGCACGAACATATTCGTGAACGATGATCTCTGTGCAGCGTCACAAGCCGTGAAGAATGCTCAGATGCCTCTACTAAAACAGGCAAGAGCACAAGGGAAAGTGACATTCTTCCGTCACACCAAGTTAATCATCAAAGACAAGACCAGCGACGTTGGAGTTGATCGGATGCGGCAGTCGACGGGGACCACGGGGTGTGGCTGGCGCCGGGGTACGGGCGGAGCCGGGGCCTGCTGCTGCTCCTGCTGCTGCTGGTGGGGTCGTCGTGGAGGTGGCGGGGGCATGGGCTGGCGCCGGGAATGGTCCCTTCCCCACCCTGCCCGCGCCTCTTCGTGATGGTCCGGCCCCCTGCTCGTCTCCTTCCACTCCTGCTACTACACCTGCTGCCTCGACACAGAATAAGCCGGTGAAGAAAAGTCTACGAGGTGCCGTGAGAAAATAACTCGTCATTCGTAGTATAAATAGTGTAATGTAATATCAACATCTATATAATGAATATAAACCAATACCTGCCATTTCATAATTTAAATGACATAGAATTTACTAATATGATAATTATGGACAATCACTACTACCCACTTAGCATTTTAAATACATTAACATATGATTTTAGTGAATCAGAAAGACCCAATCATGTTATAGATCGATCAAGTGAACCGATACTGCCAGAACCATCATGTGATTATGTTTTCTGTAATGAGGACTTACAAGAAACTTTTCCTCCAAATAGTTTAAAAATATTGTCGTATAATATAAGTAGTGTTCCTCAACACCTGGACTCGTTATTTGATGAATGTTTAAATCAATCTTCTGTCACGTTTGATGCTATCGGGTTATGTGAAACACGTCAAAATGATGCCATATGTAACTTATATAACCAGAGTAACTACTTTTCATACTTTCAGAATAAGTCAACACAAGGGGGAGGCTTAGCTATTTATCTGCATAACAAGTTTCAAGGAGAAAAGATTACTAACGCTTGTTTAAAACTACCACACCTTGAATCACTATGCATTAAAATAATCAAGCCTTCAAATTTCATAATAGGTGTTTTTTACAGACCACCCAATGCATCACTCAATGATTTTTTTGAATCAATGGAACAAATTTTAGATTATGTATCTAATCTTAGTTTACCATGTTATTTGATGGGAGATTTTAATGTTAACCTGTTAAATGCCAATAACAATACCATTTCATACATTAATATGTTCCATTCCTACAAATTCTTTCAAAGTATTTTAAAGCCAACCAGAGTAACCTCTACCTCTGCAACATTAATTGATCATATATGGTCACATGACATTCACAATTATATGAAAAGTGGTATATTTTATTCATCAATCAGTGACCACTTGCCGGTATTTTGTCATTTTTCTACACTTACCCCTAACAATATATCATATGTGCATGTAACAAAGAGAATTATTACCAATGATAAAATTGCAACTTTCAGAGAAGAAATAAAAAAAATTAGGTGGGATTTAGAACTAGCTAATAATGAAGGAACTGAAAATATATTTAATTTCTACATGGACACATTCAAGAGACTATATAACATTAATTTCCCAATAAAATCATTTTTGGTTAAAGAAAAACATTTTGGCAAGCAATACATAACTCCAGGTTTAATAAAGTCAATAAAACATCGTAACAAGTTACAAAAGTTGTACGCAAAATGGCCACTAACCTATGAAACAATATTTAAACGATATAGGAATACGTTGACATCAATAATAAGGACAGACAAAGAGAATTACTTTAAAGAAAAACTTTGTGAACAATCAGGTGACTCTAAAAAAACATGGGAAACTTTACATTACTTAATGGGGATAAATAGATCGAAATTGCCAACTTCAATGAATTTTCAAGATAAAACTGTATCTAATGACAGCGATATTGCAGACGAATTTAATAACTACTTCACGAATATTGGTAGCAAATTAGCTTCAGATATCGGTCCACCTTCAGTTTCATTTGAGTCCTTTCTTCCAGAGCCAGTCCCTTTCTCATTCTTTCTTAAACCCACAACAGAGCAAGAAATTAAGGATGTTATAAATAATCTAAAAGTTACGTCTCCGGAGTTTGATGACATCAGTGTAAAAGTACTTAAGGAATGTACTACTGAAATTTCTCCATTTT
>NW_026112344.1:0-148819 GCF_024679095.1 Eriocheir sinensis | reverse complement strand
CCGCTCCGCTGTGACCTTCATTCCCTCTTAAGTTTTTCCTCTTTTCTCTCTCCCCTCTTTCGCCTTCCCTTCCTCCTCCCTTCTTCCCCTCCTCTATTTGTTTCTTATTGTGCCCTCACACGTGCTGCTCTTTATCCGTTTTTCCTTCTTCCTGTGTCTTCCTCCCCCCTCCTCCTTCCTCTTCCTCTTCCTCTTTTTACTCCTCCTCCTGGACTTCTCTTTCCTCTCTCTCACACAACACACATATTATCATTTAATTTCTTTGTTTCTCTGTTTCACTCAATTCTTGCTTCCTCTCCCTCTCCTCCTCCTCCTCCTCCTCCTCTCCCTCGCCTCTTCCCACAGTTCACCCTCTTTCATTATTCTTCCTCACTTCTTCTTGTTCATGTTTTCCTTCCTCGCTTCTTCCTTCCTGGTGTTTACTGTTTTCCTTCCTCGCTTCTTCCTTTCTGGTGTTTACTGTTTTCCTTCCTCGCTTCTTCCTTCCTGGTGTTTACTGTTTTCCTTCCTCGCTTCTTCCTTCCTGGTGTTTACTGTTTTCCTTCCTCGCTTCTTCCTTCCTGGTGTTTACTGTTTTCCTTCCTCGCTTCTTCCTTCCTGGTGTTTACTGTTTCGGGTTATTTACTACTGTTTTCTTTTTCTTGGATCTTACCTTTTTCTATTTTTTTTCCTTTAATTTCCATTTGTCTTCTTTATACTTTTTTTCCTCTCTCTCCCGTGACTGACAGCCAACACGTTGCAAACCTATTAAATAATTACTTTTCCTCGGTGTTTAATAATAACAGTCCTCCCACCACCACCACCAACACCAGTACTAATGTAAATCCCGAGCATGCATTGTCTAACTTTGAAATAAAACCCGATGAAGTCCTTAAAGCCCTCAAATCACTTAAAACAAATAAAAGTCCTGGACCTGATAAAGTATATCCAACTCTGCTGAAAGAAACAAAGTGCGAGATACTCTCCTCCCTCACAACCGTATTCAATATGTCCTTGCGACAAGGCATCGTCCCTTCAGATTGGAAAAAGGCTAACGTGACACCGATTGTTAAGAAAGGAGACAAAAAAGTACCAGGTAATTACAGGCCCATTAGTCTAACTTCGGTTGTAGGTAAGCTACTTGAGGGCATAATTAGAGTCAAAATTGTGAGTTACCTTGAAAGCCACTCATTAATTGGGGACTCACAACATGGCTTCCGAAACAAAAGATCCTGCCTATCAAATCTATTAACCTTTTATAACGACCTCTTCACTGTTTATGACGTAACCAAATCACTGGACGTAGTCTATCTTGATTTCCAGAAAGCGTTTGATAAAGTCCCGCATCATAAATTACTTTACAAATTAAAGCAAATAGGTATTGACGGTCAAGTAAACCAATGGATCATGAATTGGTTGAGCAACAGACAACAAAGAGTAGTGATTGACGGATTTAACTCAGAGTGGGCGCCGGTCACTAGTGGCGTCCCTCAGGGCTCGGTTCTTGGCCCAGTGCTCTTCATTATTTACATCAACGACGTGGATGTTGGACTCATTAACCGCATTAGTAAATTTGCAGACGACACAAAGATTGGTAACTCGGTTCTCACTGACGAAGACAGGCAAAGCCTCCAAGAGGATTTGCACAAAATTTCAGCTTGGTCGGATAGATGGGAGATGCCCTTTAACGTAGACAAGTGCCAGGTCCTTCAAGTTGGAACGAGGAATAAGAAGTTCGATTACGAAATGCGCGGCTTTAAACTCAAAAGCGTTCGATGCGTCAAGGACTTGGGGGTCAAAATCGCGTCAAACCTCAAATTCTCACAGCAATGCATCGATGCAGCAAATAAAGCGAACAGAATGTTGGGCTTCATTAAAAGAAACATTTTATTTAAGAATAAAGATGTAATACTCCCGCTCTACAACAGTTTAGTCAGACCCCACTTGGAATATGCGGTACAGTTTTGGTCTCCCCACCATGCAAAGGATATTGCTAAATTAGAAGGTGTTCAGCGTCGGGCAACGAAAATTATCCCTTCCTTGCGAAACAAATCCTACGAAGAAAGGCTTTCTACCCTTAACATGTTCTCTCTTGAGAAACGTCGCCTGGAGGAAAACTGATCGAATGTTTTAAAATACTTAATGGTTTCACGAATGTAGACAGATCAACATTGTTTATGATCGATGACACTTTGCGCACGAGTAACAATGGCGTAAAACTCAGATGTAGACAAGTAAATTCAGACTGCACCAAATTTTTCTTCACCAACGTTGTAGTGCGAGAATGGAATAAGCTCCCATCATCAGTGGTCCAGTGTAACACGATTGACTCCTTCAAAAATAAGCTCGACCGTCACTTCCTTCAACTTAATATCAACTAGAGTAGAAATGCAACGTTTTGGAGTCTTCTGATTAATGTAAAATCACTTAGGTTTAAGGACAGACCACCAAGTCTGGACCATGGGGTCTGTGTGGTCATATTTTCTATGTAAATCTATGTAAATCTCTCTCTCTCTCTCTCTCTCTCTCTCTCTTTCTTCCTCCTCTGCGTCCACTCTGTCCTTCCCTTCTCTTAGTACATACCCATTTTCCTTTCCCTCCCCTTCCTTAGCCAGTACACATTCACCAGCCCTCTGTCCCTCCGCCTCTCTCTCCCTCTCTTCTTTATCCCCCGTCCCACTTTTCACGTTTCCTCTTCCCTTCACTCATCTCCATTCCTCTCACCTCCCTTCTTCTTCCTCCCCCTTTTCCCTTCTCTTCCTCTCCTCTTCTCTCCTCATCCTTCCTGTCCCTCTCCTCCTTCCTGTACCATCGTCCTCTCTTTCTCTTCCTTGTATATCTTCTCCCTTTCTTCCTTGTATATCTTCTCCCTTATCTATTCCTTTTCTTTCCTCCCTTCCTTTTCTCTCTTTTTTTTATTTCTCTTCATCCGTCTCTTCTCCCTTCTCTTTCCTTCGTCTCGTCACCCTCCTGTCCCTATTTTCTCTCCTCTTTCGTCTCCTCCCTAATCATCCCGTCACCCTTCTCTCCTCTCCTTACCTCCCCTTCATCCATCTCCTGTCTGCTCCTGTCCAGCCCTTCAGCCTTTCTCATCCATCTCTCCCCGCCCTTCTTTCCCTCCCCTCCCTTCATTTCCCCCCTTCCTTCCTCCCTCCCTCCCTGTCACCTGTCTCCCGCCAGTTACACAGCCATTCCCTGAAGTGCATTACAGGTGGCAGGGCCAAGGATACACAACCCCTCACCTGCACTCCATCACTTCCCATCTCCTTCCCATCACTTTCTCTCACCCGCTCGTCTTCTCCATCACTTCCCATCAGCCGCTCCTCTTCTCCATCCCATCACCCTTTCTTCTTCTCCTCACCCGCTCACCCGCTCTCTTCCCATCACTTTCCCTGACCTTCTCTCCTGCCCATCATTTCCTATCACCCTTTCTTCTTCCCATCACTCCCTCTCACCTGCTCTCTTTCCCATTACTCTCTCCTTCCCATCACTTTTTCTCACCCGCTCGTCTTCCCCATCACTTCCCATCAGTCTCTCCTTCCCATCACTTCCCATCACCCGCTCGTCTTCCCCATCACTTCCCATCAGTCTCTCCTTCCCATCACTTCCCATCACCCGCTCGTCTTCCCCATCACTTCCCATCAGTCTCTCCCTCCCATCACTTCCCATCACGAGCCCTTCTTCCCCATCACTTCCCATCAGTCTCTCCTTCCCATCACTTCCCATCACCCGCTCGTCTTCCCCATCACTTCCCATCAGTCTCTCCTTCCCATCACTTCCCATCACCCGCTCGTCTTCCCCATCACTTCCCATCAGTCTCTCCTTCCCATCACTTCCCATCACCCGCTCGTCTTCCCCATCACTTCCCATCAGTCTCTCCTTCCCATCACTTCCCATCACCCGCTCGTCTTCCCCATCACTTCCCATCAGTCTCTCCTTCCCATCACTTCCCATCACCCGCTCGTCTTCCCCATCACTTCCCATCAGTCTCTCCTTCCCATCACTTCCCATCACCCGCTCGTCTTCCCAATCACTTCCGATCAAGCGCTCCTCTTCCCCGTCCCATCCCATCACCCTTTTTTCTCCTCCTCACCCCCTCACCTGCTCCTCCCCATCACCTCCCTTCACCCTCTCCACTTCCCCTCACCCTCTTCCCGTCCCCTCACTCCCCCTCATCTCCATCACTTTCCCTCACGTTCTCCTATCATATCCCCTCACCATCTCTTTCCATCACCTCAGAAAATTTGTTTTTATGATGAATTTTTCGTTACTCCTTAAGTTTTGTCTCATTGTTTGCCTTTTCCTCTAATCTCGTCGAATTTCTTCTATTTTTGGCTGGAGTAGGTACGAAGACACCTACCGAACGGGCGCATGCCACTCCCGGTGAGGTATATATGGGAGGTGAGAAGGGAGCTGAAGCCCTCCAAAGACCCTTCCCATGTCCTCACTAACCGTTTCTCTATTGTCTCACCAACACCGGAGAGTAGTTCAGCATGCTCTCTAAAGACAGATCCTCTCTCTATCCACACCACACTACATTCACACAAAACACACCTTTTCCCAAAATTCAAATTTCAAAATGGCACACCTACATCATACCTCGGAGTCCCCGCTTTGGGGGGGGCTACAAACTCCCCCAGGGAGAACTCCCCTTCTGGCTGCCGACCCGAGAGGTGTCTTGATAACTCCTCGAATCTCTTTCTTCTCAATTTCTGCAACATTCGCGGTCTTCGTTTTAATTTTCATTCTGTGGAACACCATCTCTCCTCCTCTAAACCTCACCTTCTCTTCCTCACCGAAACACAGGTTTCTGAGGCTACTGACAGACATCTCTACTCTGTTCCCTCCTACTATCTCTGTCCTAAATTTCAATCCAAAGCTGAATGTTGCGTCTACGTGAGCAACGACATCACTTGCTCTCATGCCCACGACCTTGATCCTTCAGAATTTTCCACTATCTGGCTAAGACTTCATTGTCATTCTATTACTAAATACATCTATGCTGTTTATCTCTCACCTAACTCTACTAACTATGTAAAATTCTTTGACTATTTGAACTCTAAAGTGGAGCACATCTTGACCCACTCTCCCTTCGCTGAAATCTCCATCCTAGGAGATTTGAATGTTCACCACCAGCTTTGGCTTTCATCCTCTTTCACTGACCATCTTGGTGAACAAGCCTACAACTTTGCTATCCTCAACAACCTAGAGCAGTTGGTCCAGCACCCTACTCGTATTCCCGATCGTCTTGGAGACAGGCCCAACATTCTAGACCTCTTCCTTACCTCAAACCCTTCTGCTTACTCTGTCAAACTGTTCTCTCCGTTGGGCTCCTCTGATCACAATCTTATTTCTGCATCCTGTCCTATCACTCCTGTACACCCTCTGGACCCACCGAAGAGGCGATGCTTCTGGCATTTTGCTTCAGCTCGGTGGGACGACCTGAGGATGTACTTTTCCAATTTCCCGTGGAATGATTATTGCTTCCAGGATAGAGACCCCTCTGTGTGTGCTCAGCGCATCACAGAGGTGATTGTCTCTGGAATGGAGGCATACATTCCACGTTCTTTCTCTACTCCTCACGCTAAAAAGCCTTGGTTAATCACGCTTGTTCTCGTGCTGTCAATGATAGAGAGGCAGCTCACAAAAGGTACCAGAGTCTTCAAACTAATGCTAATTATGAACTTTACATTTCTGCCCGGAATCGTGCCAAATCTATTCTCCGACTAACCAAAAAAAATTTCATTAATAGAAAATGTCAAAACCTTGCTTTCTCTGACTCTTCCCGTGACTTCTGGCATCTAGCCAAAAACATCTCCTCCAACTTCACTTCTTACTCTTTCCCTCCACTCCTCAGTCCTAACGGCAACACTGCCGTCTCATCTATCTCTAAGGCTGAACTCTTCTCTCAAACTTTTCCTAAAAACTCCACTGTGGACGATTCTGGGCATATTCCTCCTACTCATCCCCCCTCTGACTCTTTTATGCCTGTTATAAAGATTCTTCCAAATGATGTTTTCTATGCCCTCTCTGGCCTCAATCCTCAGAAGGCTTATGGACCTGATGGAGTGCCTCCTATTGTCCTTAAAAACTGTGCCTCCGTGCTGACACCCTGCCTAGTCAAACTCTTTCACCTCTGCCTGTCAACATCTACCTTTCCTTCCTGCTGGAAGTATGCCTTCATACAGCCTCTGCCTAAGAAGGGTGACCGTTTCAATCCCTCAAACTACCGTCCTATAGCTTTACTTTCTTGTCTATCTAAAGCTTTTGAATCAAGCCTAAACCGGAAGATTCAAAAGCACCTTTCCAATTCTGACCTTCTATCTGATCGCCAGTATGGGTTCCGCGAGGGGCGTTCTACTGGTGATCTCCTTGCCTTCCTAGCTGACTCTTGGTCATCCTCTCTTAGCCGTTTCGGTGAAACTTTTGCTATTGCGCTGGACATATCAAAAGCTTTTGATAGGATCTGGCACAAATCTTTGCTTTCCAAACTACCCTCCTACGGTATCTATCCTTCTCTCTTTACCTTTATCTCCAGTTTCCTTTCAGACCGTTCTATTTCTGCTGTGGTAGACGGTCACTGTTCTTCCCCTAAACCTTTTAACAGTGGTGTCCCACAGGGTTCTGTCCTATCTCCCACTCTCTTTCTGTTGTTCACTGATGATCTTCTTTCCAAAACGAACTGTCCTATCCATTCCTACGCCGATGATTCCACTCTGCATTACTCAACTTCTTTTAATAGAAGACCCACCCTACAGGAACTTGACGATTCAAGGCTGGAGGCAACAGAACGCTTAGCCTCAGACCTTACTATTATTTCCGATTGGGGCAAGAGGAACCTGGTGTCCTTAAACGCCTCAAAAACACAGTTTCTCCACCTATCCACTGACACACAATCTTCCAAACAACTATCCCCTATTCTTTGACAACACTCAGCTATCACCTTCCTCAACACTAAACATCCTCGGTCTAGCCTTAACTCAAAATCTCAACTGGAAACTTCATATCTCATCTCTTACTAAATCAGCTTCCTCGAGGCTGGGCGTTCTGTACCGTCTCCGCCAGTTCTTCTCCCCCGCACAGTTGCTGTCCATTTACAGGGGCCTTGTCCGCTCTCGTATGGAGTATGCATCTCATGTGTGGGGGGAGGTCCACTCACACAGCTCTCCTTGACAGAGTAGAGTCAAAGGCTCTTCGTCTCATCAGCTCTCCTCCTCATACTGATAGTCTTCTACCTCTCAAATTCCGCTGGCTTGTTGCCTCTCTTTCTATCTTCTATCGATATTTTCATGCTGACTGTTCTTCTGAACTTGCTAACTGCATGCCTCCCCTCCTTCCGCGGCCCCGCTGCACACGACTTTCTACTCATGCTCATCCCTATACTGTCCAAACCCTGTGAGGGACAGGGCCCAGGCGTAGTTAGGTGGAGGGGACGCCAGATCAAGTCCCTCGTTAGGCCCGGTATCCCTCAGCTTCCCTGGGTGCGTGGCGAGATAAACACTAGAGTGGCTTTTACATTTAATTGCCTCCTCAACACCCACACACACGGGAGAAGTATAGTATTCCCGGGGTAGCGTCGCCCAGCGTCAACAGAGTCCCGGTTGGAGAGCCAGGGCCTCTGGCAGGGTGGTGACGCGGCGGCGAGACGGTGTCGGGACGTCGGAGTTGGAAGGGCCCTGGGGCCACAAGTAGGATGGAGATAAGGCAGCGATATGAAGCCACAACGTCCGATGAGGAGGAGAGCAATAACGGGGGCAGCAGACTGGCAGGGCTCGTGTCAGCCACAACCCCTCGGCGGTGAGCAGAATGGGAGGCCGGTAAAGGTGTTAACTCGGCTGAGTCCCAGGATAGTCTGAGGGATACCGGGCCTAACGAGGGACTTGATCTGGCGTCCCTCCACCTAACTACGCCTGGGCCCTGTCCCTCACAAGTGGCGACCTTGCCAGGATTCCTCCTCCCTTCCGTGTGCTTCGAGGCGAGATGAACCACCCCTGTCACCATTGACGGTCAGGATTGTCCCCTACCTCCACTTGCTGTTCCGGGCTCAACGTGAGTGTTTTGGTGACTGGTTTTTTTGTTGTGTGAGGCTCTTTCTTTGCCTAGCCAGGTGCGTCATAGATGACTCTGGTTCAGGGCCTCGTGATTGTCAGGTGCAGAGTTTAACTCTTCTGACCTTGGACCCCTTCATCCTAATGTTTCACATTAGTTTGGGTCGTGTTACGTGCACTTTGGTGGTGATTTAATTCACCCCTTTTTTTTGAGCTGGTAGTCTCCATTGTTTGTGTTTATTTAATTAGAAGGTTGAACAGCTTAACTGTTTTCATTTATAGTGTTTTGTTGTCTTGTTCTGTTTATTAGTACTCCGTTGAAGATGTCGTCAATTCAGGAACTAGTCAGCTTAGGACGACAGTTGGGCTACGAAGGGACGACCTCAGGAACTTCGTCTCCGAGGAGCAGTCACGCCAACGGGACGAGCGGGAGCGTGAAAGACAAGAGAGGAGAAAAAGGGAAGAAAAGGAGCGAGAAGAGAAGGAAAAGGAGCGAGAAGAGAAGGAAAAGGAAAGGGAGCATGCTCTTGCCCTTGAGCGGCTTAAACTTCAAGCACCTGGTAACAAAGGTATGGTCCCCCTTGGCGCCGACCCTGCCACTCGTCCCAAGCTACCAGTGTATCGCGAAGGGGAAGAGATAGCTTCGTATTTCACTCGTTTCGAACGAGTCGCCTCTCCTCAAGATTGCCGTCAGTGATTATGCCATCTACCTAGGAAGCTTGCTTACCGGTAAACTGGCTGAATTTTACGCTTCTTTGTCTGCAGACGTTACAGAAGACTACAGCCAGCTGAAGGCAGCCATTTTGCAGCACTTCCACCGGACAAGCGACCACTACCGCAGCGCCTTCCGTTCAGCCAAACTCGGTGCCGGGGAAACATTCCAACAATTCTCCACCCTTCTAGGCCGACACTTCGATCACTGGCTCGACTCCAGCGAGGTAACTCTCTCCTTCTCGGATCTCAGGTCCTTTATGATCCTTGCCCAATTTATGGCTTCCGTCCCAGCTGAGTTACGGATGTTCCTGAAGGAGAACAACATTCGCACACTAGACGAAGCCGTAGAGCTCGCTGATATCTGGGCTTCTGCCCACCGCTACTATTCAAGGTACCCTTCAGTGACTGAGCCCAACAAACGGCCGCTCTCTACTAAACCATCGTCTTCAAAGGGATCTCCACCCACTTCAAGGAAATCATCCTCAGTTAAGTGCCATAATTGTGGAGAGCCAGGCCACATTAGACCAAACTGTCCTCAAAATCCTGCATTATTCAAACAAAAGCCTAAATCTGACTCTTCCCCGGGAAATGTAAAGATCGCGTCCTGCCTCTCTAAACCTTCTTGTCAATAGTACTACACTACGGGCACCATCAACGGCTCCAGGGTGTCAACAATCATTCGGGATACGGGATGCTCTAGGATTCTAGTGTCAGAGGAAGCCCTGCCCGACGTGGACGTCTCTCAGTGTAACACCGTTCGCTGCTTCGACTACTTGGGACGAGCGGATGAGTTCCCGGTGGTAAGGTGTTTCCTTCGCTGTCCCTACTTCGACGGTTGAATCGACGCTGTTCGCGCCCCATTAAAGTACTGCAGCGTCTTGGTGGGTAACGTCGAAGGAGTGCGTTCACCTGACGACCCGGACAACACCAAGATCTACGAAGACACTGTAACTCATCCTATTCCAGTTGAGGTGGCTGCTGTCCAGACCCGTGCTGCCGCCGCTCGGAAAATTCACCCTTTGGTACTCTCAAACCTCGAGCCTTTGTCTGTGACACCTAAAGAATTATCTGATTTGCAGAAGGCGTGTCCTACTCTAGTAGCCCTGCGGAACAAGGCCGCCAATGGTGAACAAGATGTCACTCGTAAGGGTTGCACTTTTAGCTATGAGGTACCCGAAGGACTACTTTACCGGATTTGCCTTTCGTCAAATTGCCCGAACTTGCCTGGCAAGAGATATTTAGTGGTTCCCGCAGAATGCCGCCGTGCAGTATTAACCCTCGCCCATGAGAGTCCTCTAGCTGGCCATCTTTCGCACCGCAAGACCGGGATGAAGATCGGAGAACAATTCTATTGGCCAGGTATGTGGTCTGACATCCGTAGCTTCTGTCAGTCGTGCGACAAGTGTCAGCGCATGTCCGTCAGGGGAAGAGTGAAACCAGTTCCCCTGAAACAACTCCCAATAATTACAGAACCCTTTTCAAGGGTTGCTGTTGATGTCGTTGGCCCCCTATCTCCTCCAACCTCTGAAGGACACCGGTACATCCTAACACTCATAGACTTTGCCACAGGGTTTCCTGAAGCTGTTCCCCGAAAATAAGTTACTTCCATTTCGGTAGCTGAGGCACTGTTAGAAATATTTTCAAGAGTGGGTATTCCCCGTGAGATCCTGTCGGACCGAGGCACACAGTTTACCTCGCAGATGATGTCTGAACTCCATAGGCTTATAGGAGTTAAGCCACTCTTTACTACGCCGTATCATCCTAGTGGCAACGGGAGGATTGAGAGGTTCCACTCGACTCTCAAGGCATCTCTACGAAAACTGTGTTCTGACAAGCCTCGGGAATGGCACCGCTACCTACCTGCTGTTTTGTTCGCCTTAAGGGAGATGCCGAGCGATCGAACAGGATTCTCTGCCTTTGAGCTCCTGTATGGAAGGACAGTAAGGGGCCCGCTTTCGATCTTGCGCGATTTATGAGAGGATAACAAGCTCACTACTGATGATCGATCTTGCTACCAATATGTTATAGAGCTGAAGGACAAGCTAGCGGCCTGTGCGAAAATCGCCGCTGAAAACGCAGACATAAGCGCCGCCAAATATAAGACATACTTTGACTTGAACTCCCAGGACCGACAGTTCAAGCCAGGCGACGAGGTGCTTGTCCTCCTTCCAGACTCCACTAGTAAGCTGCTGCTGGCCTGGAACGGTCCTTACACTGTCCTCGAACGTAAGAACAGAGTTAATTACGTCATAGAAGAAAAAGGGAAACCCAAGTTGTACCACGCTAACCTGTTGAAACGCTATTACAGACGTGCCCAGGTGAACCAAGCCGCTGTCTTGGATGAGATCTTCCTCCCCAGTGATGCACAGGATGCCCCAGAGTTAACCTTTTCTCTAGCCGAGCCGGAACTTCTCGAAACGGCCGACGATCTCCCAATCACCCCGGATGGTCGCTTGGATCAGGCCGACTCGAACACCGTCCCGGAGGTAAGAGAAACACTCACCACATCCCAACGCAGTGAACTCTTCCAGCTCATCTCCGACTTCAAGGACGTTTTCTCAGAAATTCCTGGTTGTACTTCCTCCCTCCAACATGACATAGAAGTGTGTACCACTGAGCGCGTCAAGCCTAAACTCTATCCGATCCCCCTCCATCTCAAGCCCTTCTTTCAACAGGAAGTCGAACAACTCCTCAGCTAAGGGATCATCAAGCCTTCCACGTCACCGCATTGCTCCCCAGTCGTCATGGTCAAAAAGACTGCTGGCAACTACCGCCTTGCCGTCGACTACCGGGTACTAAACTCCATTACAGTTTTCGATGCGGAGCCAATAACTACCATAACGGAAGTCCTTCATAAAGTCTACGGGAGCAGGTATTTCTCAGAATTAGACCTAACCAAAGCTTATTACCAGGTAACACTTACTGACCGAGCTATGTGTCTTACAGCCTTTCCGACACACCTGGGGTTGATGGAGTTCTGCCGCCTCCCATTTGGACTTGTTACAGCTTGTGCCACTTACATCAGATTGATGCGACTCGTCCTTGCTGGTCTGGAAGGAGTAACTTTCTACTTTGATAATATATTCATTTTTGGCTCAACTTGGGGAAAACATCTCGATGCTCTCAACTCCGTCCTCATCCGTCTCAGACAGCATGGTCTTACCGCCCGTCCCTCGAAGTGCCGGTTTGGATTCGAATCAATTGAGTACCTCGGATTCATCGTGGACGGCAACACCCTGCGCCCTCAGGAAAACAAGGTATCGGCCATCTCTTCAATACCACCTCCTTCTAATAAGAAGCTGCTTCGATCCTTTTAGGCATGATATCCTTCTATAGAATGTTCATCCCGGATGCAGCCTCATACACCAGCAGCCTGTCGGATCTTCTGCGCAAGGGCGTCCCCGAACCACTTGTATGGACCGAGGAACTACAAGTATGTTTCGAACGTCTGAAGACTGCTCTACACTCCGATCCAGTACTGAGGTTGCCGGACCAGACTCGCCCTTTTGTGCTACGGACGGATGCTTCAAACCAGGCTTTGGGAGCTGTCTTGCTGCAGTTCCACCAAGACTACCCTGGGACTCAGCCGAGTTAACACCTTTACCGGCCTCCCATTCTGCTCACCGCCGAGCGGGGTTGTGGCTGACACGAGCCCTGCCAGTCTGCTGCCCCCGTTATTGCTCTCCTCCTCATCGGACGTTGTGGCTTCATCTCGCTGCCTTATCTCCATCCTACTTGTGGCCCCTGGGCCCTTCCAACTCCGACATCCCGACACCGTCTCGCCGCCGCGTTACCACCCTGCCAGTGGACCCTGGCTCTCTCCAACCGGGACTCTGTTGATGCTGGGCGACGCTACCCCGGGAATACTATACTTCTCCCGTGTGTGTGGGTGTTGAGGAGGCAATTAAATGTAAAAGCCACTCTAGTGTTTATCTCGCCACGCACCCAGGGAAGCTGAGGGATACCGGGCCTAACGAGGGACTTGATCTGGCGTCCCCTCCACCTAACTACGCCTGGACCCTGTCCCTCACAAGTGGAGACAGAGAGAGAGAGAGAGAGAGAGAGAGAGAGAGAGAGAGAGAGAGAGAGAGAGAGAGAGAGAGAGAGAGAGAGAGAGAGAGAGAGAGAGAGAGAGAGAGAGAGAGAGAGAGAGAGAGAGAGAGAGAGAGAGAGAGAGAGAGAGAGAGAGAGAATTCAGATGTTGTCTCCTGAAGCAGGCTGGGTAAGGAGTCTCCTCCTTCTCCTCCTCCTTCTCCTCCTCCTCTTCCTCCTCCGCTTCCTCCTCCTCTTCCTCCTCCTCCTCCTCCTCCTCCAGTATTGGCCCAATAGCAACTGTAAATGGCGAATCCACAAATGATGATAAAGAAATCGCTAACATATTGAATTATTTTTTTGCCTCGGTTTTTCCAAAAGAAATCTTATCCGATAGGCAACCGAAAGGCCCTAGATATATTGATGACATATCCTTGAGTAGTATTAGCGACATTGTAGAAAGTGATATAGTACAAATTATCGATAATATTAAAGTAAACAAAACGCCGGGCCCAGATAAAATATCCCCGCGTATTCTTAAAGAGGCAAGACATCAGATCAGCAAGCCCCTCTTGAACATATTCTCAAAGTCGCTAAACACAGGAAAAGTACCACTGGAATGGAAACTCGCTAACGTAACTCCTATCTTTAAAAGAAAAGGCGACAAGTCACAACCAGGTAATTATCGACCGATCAGTCTAACGCCAATCGTGTGCAAAATTTTGGAGACGATCATTCGTGGAAAAATGGTAAAGTTTTTTTTTTTTTAAGATAACAGACTAATTAAGAATTCGCAACATAGTTTTCGAAACAGGCGTTCCTGTTTGACTAACCTTCTCGATTTCTTCAACTACATTTTTAATGTATACGATGAAAGTCAATCAGTAGACATTATATATTTGGACTTTCAGAAAGCATTTGACAAAGTCCCTCACAACCGCCTACTTAGTAAATTGGAAGCTCACGGTTTAACTGGTAATATTCGTAAGTGGCTCAAAGACTGGCTTACCGACCGTAAACAGAGAGTTGTTATGAATGGTATATCATCTAACTAACTGTTTTAGTGTACGTATACGACATTGACGAGGGCTATCGTGTAAAATTTCGAAATTTGTCGACGACACAAAATAGCCAGCAGAGTCACTACGACAACGGATAAAGAACACTTCCAAGCTGATCTCGAACTTAAGCAGTTAGGCACGAACATGGCAAATGAATTTCAATATTGAAAAGTGCAAGGTTATGCATATCGGAATCAACAGCGATCGTATTCATTATCAAATTAATGGAGTGCGACTTTCTGAAGCCAGCAAAGAAAAAGATCTTGGAGTAATAATTTCCAGCGATCTTAAACCGAGTCAACATTGTACAGAAGTAGTAAACACTGCCAACAAACTGATCGGATTTGTTGGTCGTACATTTGAACACAAATCAGAAAAAGTAATATTGACTCTACAATTCGTTAGTTCGCCCACATCTTGAGTACTGCGTTCAGTTTTGGTCTCCCTATTACAGAAAAGATATAGACAAACTCGAGAGGGTGCAGCGTCGAGCTACTAAAATGATCCCTAGACTGCGAAATAAACCGTACGAGGACAGATTTAAGGAACTTAACTTATTCAGCTTATCAAAGCGCAGGCAAAGAGGTGATCTTAAAGAAGTGTTTAAAATTTTCAAGCGATTCGACAACGTTAATGTTCATGATTACTTTACAGCAGCCCTGTGCAACCTGCGGCCCGGGGGCCGCATGCGGCCCTTAAGACCTTCCAGTGCGGCCCGATCCATCAAAACTGAATATCGTAAAGTGCGGCCCGACTCTTCGAAGTTCGAAACTAGGTATCGTACAGTGATAAAGGATTTTGTATTTTCTGTATAATTTTGTATTATATATCACATTCACATATCCTGTGTTAAGGCTTCTTATACCGCACAATGTTTTTCATATGTTCAAAATAAAAGACTAATTTTGCTGTTGTTTTTTACTATAGTGTCATTCTAAACACCCCAATGTGCGGCCCTCCATTACATACGACTCTTGAATAGTGGCCCTTCAAGTGAAAAGGTTGCACCCCCCTGCTTTACAGTCTCTCAATCAAGTGTAACAGAAAACAATGGATAGAAAATAACGAGGAAGCGTTTCAACTCAAATGAATCAAAACATCATCAATGCATGGGATGGTCTGCCTCAAAACGTCGTCGAAAGCGAGACTATTTGCACGTTCAAAAACCGACAAGACAAATATTTAGAAGGTAACCCGAACAACCGCTATTTTGCTCCGGTATAGCAGAAAGTAGTGTTAGCTAAGTTGTCGTGTATGATCTTCCTTCTCTCCATGTAAAATTCCGTTGTAGTTTTTTTACTACATGGTATTCTTCCTCATCGTGCCAGCCTCGGCTGGAGGGACTGGTGGGAGGGGAGGAGCCCTCGCCTTTGCTGTCCTGTGTCTCTGACTCGTAGATTAGGGTAGATGGTAGCAACAACAAACAGCCTAGTTAGGACCAAGAGGTCTGTTGCTGTTTGCTTTTCCTTTGTGTTCATTTGTACTCCATCGTACTGTCAATCCAGTGACGGGCACGTTAATCATTTGTCTTCAAACACACACACACACACACACACACACACACACACACACACACACACGGCCCGGTAGCCTGCACGGCACGGTAGCTCAGTGGGTAGAGCGTGTGCCTCAGGATCAGAAGGACCGGGGTTCGATTCCCCGACGGGTGAAGATAAGTTGGGTTTATCTTCTTTCACGTGTAGCAACTGTTCACCTAGCAGTGAGTAGGTACGCGACGTCAGGCGAGGAGTTGTGACCTCGTTGTCGCGGTGTGTTGTGTGTGAGTAGTCTCAGCCCTACCCAAAGATCGGTACTATAAGCTCTGTACTCTTCCGTAGGGGAACGGCTGGCTGTCTCGAGAGAGACCCCCAGCAGACCAAGAGGTGAATTACACACACACACACACACGGCTGGCTGTCTCGAGAGAGACCCCCAGCAGACCAAGAGGTGAATTACACACACACACACGGCTGGCTGTCTCGAGAGAGACCCCCAGCAGACCAAGAGGTGAATTACACACACACACACGGCTGGCTGTCTCGAGAGAGACCCCCAGCAGACCAAGAGGTGAATTACACACACACACACGGCTGGCTGTCTCGAGAGAGACCCCCAGCAGACCAAGAGGTGAATTACACACACACACACACACACACACGGCTGGCTGTCTCGAGAGAGACACACACACACACACACCCACACACACACACACACACACACACACACACACACGGCTGGCTGTCTCGAGAGAGACCCGCAGCAGACCAAGAGGTGAATGACATACACATAAACACAGTCCTTTTTGGGAAGATCTTGTGTGTGTGTGTGTGTGTGTGTGTGTGTGTGTGTGTGTGTGTGTGTGTGTGTGTGTGTGTGTGTGTGTGTGTGTGTGTGTGTGTGTGTGTGTGTGTGTGTGTGTGTGTGTGTGTGTTATAATAATAATAATTTACGGTTTAATGATGACAGATACGTGCAGCCAATAGCTGAAGATACACACACAAAAAAAGTAAAGATGCATAAACTTAAAAGGAGAATAAAAGCAAAATGGTGACTAAGATAGGTTCGATGTGAATAAAAGGCAAATGAATGAAAGGGGTTGATGAAAACGACAAATGAAATGAAATGAATACAAATAATGGTACAAATATATGGTTAGAGTAGGTAGGAAGACACATACCGAACGGGCGTGAGCTACTCCCGGTGAGGATATATGGGAAGCGAGGAGGGTGCTGAAGCCCTTCAAAGACCCTTCCCATGTCCTCACTAACCGTTTCCCTTTTGTCTCATCAACACCAGAGAGCAGTTCAGCATGCTCTCTAAAGACAGTTCCTCTCTCTTTCTACACAACACTACAGCCACACAACACACACCTTTTCCCAAAATTCAATTCAAAATGGCGATGAACAACAGAACCTCAGAGTCCCCGCCTTGGGGGTGGGGGGGACCATAAATTCCCCCGGGGAGGATTCCCCTTCTCGCTGCCGACTTGAGAGGTGTCCTGATAACTCCTCGAACCTCCTCCTTATCATTTTCTGCAACATTCGCGGTCTTCGTTCTAATTTTCATTCTGTGGAACACCATCTCTCCTCCTCTAAACCTCACCTTCTCTTCCTCACCGAAACACAGGTTTCTGAGGCTACTGACAGCAACCTCTACTCTGTTCCCTCCTACTATCTCTATCCTAAATTTCAATCCAAAGCTGGATGTTGCGCTTACGTGCGCAACGACATCACTTGTTCTCTTGCCCACAACCTTGACTCTTCTGAATTTTCCACCATCTGGCTAAGACTTCATTGTCATTCTATTACTAAATACATCTGTGCTGTTTATCTCTCACCTAACTCTACTAACTATGTAAAATTCTTTGACTATTTGAACTCTAAAGTGGAGCACATCTTGACTCACTCTCCCTTCGCTGAAATCTCCATCCTAGGAGATTTGAATGTTCACCACCAGCTTTGGCTTTCATCCTCTTTCACTGACCAGCCTGGTGAACAAGCCTACAACTTTGCTCTCCTCAACAATCTAGAGCAGTTGGTTCAGCACCCTACACGTATTCCCGACCGTCTTGGAGACAGGCCCAACATTCTAGACCTCTTCCTTACCTCTAATCCTTCTGCTTAGTCTGTCAAACTGTTCTCTCCGTTGGGCTCCTCCGATCATAACCTTATTTCTGTATCCTGTCCTATCGCTCCTGTACATCCTCTGGACCCACCGAAGAGGCGATGCTTCTGGCATTTTGCTTCAGCTCGGTGGGACGACCTGAGGATGTACTTTTCCGATTTCCCGTGGAATGATTATTGCTTCCAGGATAGAGACCCCTCTGTGTGTGCCCAGCGCTTCATGGAGGTGATTGTCTCTGGAATGAGGCATACATTCCACGTTCTTTCTCTACTCCTCATGCTAAAAAGCCTTGGTTTAATCACGCTTGTTCTCGTGCTATTAAAGATAGAGAGGCAGCTTACAAAAGGTTCCTGAGCCTTTGAACACCCGCTAACTTTGACCTTTACATTTCAGCCCGGAATCGTGCCAAATCTATTCTCCGATTTACCAAAACTTATTTTATCAATAGAAAATGTCAACACCTTGCTTCTTCTAATTCTTTCCGTGACTTCTGGCATCTAGCCAAAAATATCTCCTCCAATTTCACTTCTTCCTCTTTCCCTCCTCTCCTTAACCCTGACGGCAGCACTGCCGTCTCATCTGTCTCTAAAGCTGAACTCTTCGCTCAAACTTTCTGTAAGAACTCCACCCTGGACGATTCTGGGCATATTCCTCCTACTCATCCCCCCTCTGACTTTTTTATGCCTGTTATTAAGATTCTTCAAATTATGTTTTCTATGCCCTCTCTGGCCTCAACTCTCAGAAGGCTTATGAACCTGATGGAGTGCCTCCTATTGTCCTTAAAAACTGTGTTTCCGTGCTGACACCCTGCTTGGTCAAACTCTTTCGTCTCTGCCTATCAACATCAACTTTTCCTTCCTGCTGGAAATATGCCTTTGTACAGCCTGTGCCTAAGAAGGGTGACCGTTCCGATCCCTCAAACTACCGTCCTATAGCTTTACTTGCATGTCTATCTAAAGCTTTTGAATCAATCCTTAACCAGAAGATTCAAAAGCACCTTTCCACTTCTAACCTTCTATCTGATCGCCAGTATGGGTTCCGCAAGGGGCGTTCTACTGGCGATCTTCTCGCTCTCTTAACTGACTCTTGGTCATCCTCTCTTAGCCGTTTCGGTGAAACTTTCTCTGTTGCGCTAGATATATCGAAAGCCTTCGATAGAGTCTGGCACCAGTCTTTGCCTTCTAAACTGCCCTCTTTCGGATTCTATCCCTCTCTCTGTTCCTTTATCTCCAGTTTCCTTTCCAGCTTTTCTATCTCTGCGGTGGTAGACGGTCACTGTTCTTCCCCTAAACCTATCAACAGTGGTGTTCCACAGGGCTCTGTCCTATCGCCCACTCCCTACCTGTTTTTCATCAATGATCTTCTTTCCATAACAAACTGTCCTATCCACTCATACGCCGACGACTACACTCTGCATTATTCAACTTCTTTCAATAGAAGGCCATCACAAAAGGAAGTACACGACTCCAGACTGAAGGCTGCAGAACGCTTAACCTCAGACCTTGCTATCATTTCCGATTGGGGCAGAAGGAACCTTGTGTCCTTCAATGCCTCAAAAACTCGATTTCTCCACCCATCAACTCGACACAATTTTCCAAACACCTATCCTCTATTCTTCGACAACACTCAGCTGTCACCATCTTCAACACTAAACATCCTCGGTCTCAACTGGAAACTTCATATCTCCTCTCTCGCTAAATCAGCTTCCTCGAGGTTGGGCGTTCTGTATCGTCTCCGCCAGTTCTTCTCCCCCGCGCAGTTGCTATACATATACAGGGCCTTGTCTGCCCTCGTATGGAGTATGCATCTCACGTGTGGGAGGCTCCACTCACACAGCTCTTTTGGACAGAGTGAGTCTAAGGCTCTTCGTCTCATCAGCTCTCCTCCTCCTACTGATAGTCTTCTACCTCTTAAATTCCGTCGCGATGTTGCCTCTCTTTCTATCTTCTATCGATATTTCCACGTTGACTGCTCTTCTGAACTTGCTAACTGCATGCCTCCCCCCCTCCCGCGGCCCCGCTGCACACGACTTTCTACTCATGCTCATCCCTATACTGTCCAAACCCCTTATGCAAGAGTTACCCAACATCTTCACTCTTTCATCCCTCACGCTGGTAAACTCTGGAACAATCTTCCTTCATCTGTATTTCCTCCTGCCTACGACTTGAACTCTTTCAAGAGAAGGGTATCAGGATACCTCTCCTGAAATTGACCTCTCTTTCGGCCACCTCTTTGGATTCTTTTTTAGGAGCAGCAAGTAGCGGGCTTTTTTAATCATTGTTTCCTTTTTTTGTGCCCTTGAACTGTCTCCTTTGTTGTAAAAAAAAAAAAAGATGAATGAAGTGATGAGAATTTGGCAATGTTGACTAGAAAATAGGTGAATATGAATAAAAGAAAATGAATGTGATGAGTTAATGAAATACAACAGGCGTGAAATAAATTTGAATAGAAATAACAGAAAATTAGAGTACTTCATGATAAAAACATAAAAAGTCAGGTTATTATCCTTGCTAGTTATTTAAAAAGCTAACTACTGTCGGTATGGTGCTGTTCTTGTACCGGTCAGCTCAGGTTCTGATGGGGACCAGCTTCTTGGGGCGGCGTACTGTTCGACGGGGCCTCGGGGCCTCGGGGCTTCGGGAGGGAGCAGGTGTCTGTGGTGTGGGTTGTGAAGTAGCTTGGTGCCGAACCTCTGAAGCTGAAGCGTCAGGAGGTTTGGAATGGCGAGAAGGTTCAGTTGGGTGATGGCTTCATTGTAAATTGTGTAGTTCGACCCCATGATGCTTACAATTGCCCTCTTCTGTACTTTTTCCCGTTTCTTTGTTTGTGTGTTGTTGAGGGATGACGACCAGAGTGGAGAGGCGTAGCACAGCCTTGGCAGGATGAATGTGGTGTAGACATGTGTCAGGTCGGAGGTAGGGACGCCAAATTTCTTGAGAGTGCGGAGCATGTGCAGTCTGTATGAGGTGGCGGAGATCGTAGTGTTGGTGTGAGGGTCCCAGCTGAGCTTGTCGTCGAGGAGGATGCCAAGTAGTTTAGTGGTGTGCACAGCTTCCAGGATGTGATCACCGAGCTTGAGTGTTGGGGGTGGAGTAGGTGTAATGGCCAGGTCGAAGTGCATGACTATTGTTTTCTTCCTGTTAATGGTGACGGAATAGTCTTGGGCCCAGGCCAGCAGGGTGTTGAGATCATTTTGAAGGGAGGTGTAGTATGGTGAAGTGTTGTTAATTGCTGCAGCTATTGTGGAATCGTGTGTGTGTGTGTGTGTGTGTGTGTGTGTGTGTGTGTGTGTGTGTGTGTGTAGGTCAATAATAACAGTAATGTGAAAGGAATAGATAAATATATAAATCGATGCAGAGATAGGAAGAAAGATAGATGCATAAATAGATATAGACATATAGATCGATAGATTGGCTATGAATAAGTGGATAGGTGAGTTGGAATGTTTTTTATATAGATGGATAAATAAACGACTAACAGACACGCAAATACAGACAGAAAGACAGATAGATTGACTAACAAAGACACAGACAGACAGACTGACAGACAGACACAGATGCTGAGTCAGAGAAAACAACATTTGAAATAATCTTAATCGAATTCGTAATCGTATAATGGGACGGATGGAGGGAGGAAGGAGAAGCCCGCAGTGGTCCGGTATTGGCGGAGATTTTTAACGAAAGTTTGTGTAAATTTTCTTTTTTATGGAAGCTTGCATTAAGTCGTTCGTGAAGCGAGGTAGACTGAACAAAATAACATGTTTTCTACTCTGACGGAACGAGTAAGACGAGAGTTAGGAAACCAAAGTTGTGTTTTTAGTATCTACTCGGTGCAACAAGTTAAGACAAACGCTCAAGGTGCAAACTATTATAAAAATATGAAGTGCCACGATTTGTGTAATACTTCAACGCAACAAAATTAATGAAAAGTGCAGGAAGTTTTTAGCTCATCCCGCCATATTAAGAAAAAATGAAAATGACAAGGGCTTTTTTATCATCCCGCGCAGGAAAATTATTGAATATTAAAAAAAAAAAGGCACGGTTTATTTCTGCCTTGGGGGAACCAATTAAAACAAGAAACAGATATGTCAGTTTTTGTAGCGCCAGGATGTAAAAAGAAACAGTGAGTCGTGAAAACATAAATACAAACCGATTCAAGGCACAGGAAGAAAAGATGTGGACCTCAGGTGTTGGGAGGCTCAAGTAGTAACATCACTCTACCGGGCGAAGAAAAGATGTGGACCTCAGGCGTTGGGAGGCACAAGTAGTAACATCACTCCACCGGGCGAAGAAAAGATGTGGACCTCAGGTGTTGGGAGGCACAAGTAGTAACATCACTCCAGCGGGCGAAGAAAAGATGTGGACCTCAGGCGTTGGGAGGCACAAGTAGTAACATCACTCCACCGGGCGAAGAAAAGATGTGGACCTCAGGTGTTGGGAGGCTCAAGTAGTAACATCACTCCACCGGGCGAAGAAAAGATGTGGACCTCAGGCGTTGGGAGGCTCAAGTAGTAACATCACTCCACCGGGCGAAGAAAAGATGTGGACCTCAGGTGTTGGGAGGCACAATTAGTAACATCACTCCAGCGGGCGAAGAAAAGATGTGGACCTCAGGTGTTGGGAGGCACAAGTAGTAACATCACTCCACCGGGCGAAGAAAAGATGTGGACCTCAGGCGTTGGGAGGCTCAAGTAGTAACATCACTCCACCGGGCGAAGAAAAGATGTGGACCTCAGGTGTTGGGAGGCACAAGTAGTAACATCACTCCACCGGGCGAAGAAAAGATGTGGACCTCAGGTGTTGGGAGGCTCAAGTAGTAACATCACTCCACCGGGCGAAGAAAAGATGTGGACCTCAGGCGTTGGGAGGCTCAAGTAGTAACATCACTCCACCGGGCGAAGAAAAGATGTGGACCTCAGGTGTTGGGAGGCTCAAGTAGTAACATCACTCCACCGGGCGAAGAAAAGATGTGGACCTCAGGTGTTGGGAGGCACAAGTAGTAACATCACTCCACCGGGCGAAGAAAAGATGTGGACCTCAGGTGTTGGGAGGCACAAGTAGTAACATCACTCCAGCGGGCGAGAGTAACTCAGATCGAGTCTTTACTCCTTATGTCTCCTCATACAAAAGATGGGTGATGGAGACATGGTTCGGTTCAAGGCCTGGGTATCAGGTGATGGAATGCTCAAGTGGCAACATCACCTAACCGGCCTGGAGAAAATATCATTAAACCTTTACTTTCTATCCCTCTTACTCAGAAAAAAAAGGTTATAGAGATTTGGTGCGATTCAAGCCAGATATATATAAAAAAAAACGTACATTTCAAGTGATGGAAAACTCAGGAAACATCAGTGAACCAGCCAAGGGTAACTATGATTGAACCTTTACGCTTTTCTTCCTCTTCGTCAAAAAAGTAAGGGAGAGACTTGGTTCGACTCTATCTAGGAATATAAAGGTCATGGTTCTCAGGTGATGGAAGACTCAGGAAACATCACTGAACCGGCTAACTGCAGCTAGGATTGAACCTCTACTTTCAGCTTCCTTCTTAATGGAAAAATATATGAATCGTAGAGTTACGGCTCGATTCAAGCCATAGATATATAGAGCTTCGTTCTCAGGCGACGGGAGGCTCAAGTTACATCACAACTGGTGAAGAGGATCTAACCTTAAACTCGACATTAATATCATATGAATACAATGCAGCTCACTTCTCTCGATCTTGCTTTCGCCCCCAGGCATTAGGGAACCAAGACCAGAGAACGCCTCCACATTGAACCGAAAGAGAAATTATGAAGATAAGTAGTCGATTGGTTACAAATTATGAAAAAAACGGAAGCAAGGAAACAAAACAAAAAACACAATAAAAAATCGGAAAAGGGTTGGAAACAATATGACAACAGATGAACGACATACAGGAAAAGGAGAGAAAAGGGGAATTCAAAACAGGAAGATGATGTAAAAATCGTCATTTCCGCGAGGCCTCAATACACGGACGAGCAGCAGGACAGTTCCGCCTCGCGCCGCCCCTCGGAGCAGCGGTGTGGCTAATGCAAGAAGCAGTTTCGCGCGCTGGCCCCCCGAGACCACGCCGGAGGGATGGGACGGAGTACAGAAGCAGGGCGTGGTCAGGGAGGGAGCCCGGGAGGAACGGTTAACAGAGTAAGCTGAAAGGTTACACGCTGAGACCAGCAGAGTGTCTCACAGGTGTCAAGGCTCCGGGGGGATTAAGGTCGATGGCTACTAAAGGCTCGCGGTCACCGTCAGTATTTTATCGATTTGGTGGAAAAAATTGGCTGGGCGCTGGTAATCACTAGGCTCTTCTAATAGTACTGTTTTGGGGAATTTATAATGTCTGCTACGCTGTGTTACTCGAATAAATGAAGGCTTGGTTAATACTAGATATTAAGAGTCCAATCGCTTGTTGTTTTATCGTAGGTGAAAGGAAGTGCTAATCGCTAAAATCTATCAATCCTACTTTTCGGAGTTTAGGTTTGCTACGTTCTATAAGCGCTTTGGTCGACTAGGCGATAGTTTGATTTATTATGGAAGTTAATTTAGAGTTCAACAGTCTTTTATCGGCGGTAACAAGAGAAGCCGCTAGTAAATCTAGTAATATTGCTACTTATCGGAATCTAGGCTGCTTTTTGCACTTCATAAGCACTTAGTCGAATAGGCGATGATTTAGTTCAGCCCACAAGTTAGGAGTCTCATAGTTTTTAGGCCAAACCGGAGTCCGATGCGAGTAAGCCGCACAAACATACCTAATCATTGAGGCTGCGAGGCTAGGCGTTGAGGCCACTCTGTCCCCGGAGTGGCTTGGGTCCCGGAGGACTGGTCAGGGGTGCTGACGAGCGATGGCTGGCAGAGTGGACACAGACTTTAGTTCATCAGGTCAAAGGTCACTTACTCAGTCCAACATAGCGGGTAAAGAATAAGGATGCTAAAACAATTATGGCAGAGTGAGTAGTGAGTCGCCGCGCGGGTCGGAGGTGCTGCGCCTTGCTCGCGAAAACGCTGAATCGACATGGCTGGCCCAAGATCTACAGTACCAGGTCTCCTCACTTCCGACGTATTTTCGCAGATGCTGGCGCACTGACGTCACGAGGCTGTTCGAGGGTAGGTTCAACGGGGCCGATGGGGTCAGTCGCTCTTCCAACCTCCGTGCAGTAACAGCTAGCTGGCAGTCGCTCTCAGTTTCTCACTTCTGTCGAGGGGTATCTATCCACAGTGTTTTTCATAAGCGTGTCACAGACTTACGCTACTACATTATGACAATATGGCTTACTGTGCGGTTAACGGATGTTATTCAAACCAAAGAGAAAATAATCCGAATGTGATTTGTCATCGTTTCCCTGAAAATGAGAAGCTGAGAGAGAGAGAGAGAGAGAGAGAGAGAGAGAGAGAGAGAGAGAGAGAGAGAGAGAGAGAGAGAGAGAGAGAGAGAGAGAGAGAGACACACACACACACACACACACACACACACACACACACACACACACACACACACACACACACATGTAAGCTAGTAATAAGAATGGAGTAGAGGGTATCTACTCATAGCTACTGACAAGGCACATTATAAGAATCACATATATAAAAAAAAATATGACGTAGGGAGATATACAAAATATTATAGCTGTTATGCGTACATTTGAGTTTGTGAGTACGCACACACCACAAACACAATACTACTACTAATAATAATAATGACAGCATCAACATCTGGGGGCAAATATGGGGTATTCTTGAGAGAGAGAGAGAGAGAGAGAGAGAGAGAGAGAGAGAGAGAGAGAGAGAGAGAGAGAGAGAGAGAGAGAGAGAGAGAACGGCAGCGCCATGAGAGAGAACGGGGAAAATAGAATAGTTTCCCGTCTTCCTCACTGTCTCACAGCCAGCTGACGTCACAGGCTGCGCAGTGGAGGTAAAGTGAGGAGACCTGATACTATAGATCTTGGGCTGGCCGAGCCAAGAACTCGGTGGAGTTCTGTTACGTTTGTGCGGATCCCACAGGCGATAAGTGGATAGGGTGCTGTCTGTGCCCTAAGTGGTGTCATGTGAAGTGTGCTCATCTGTCTGGAATTAAGTCGGAAAATATATATAAAGTAAATTGGATTTGCAACCCATGCCTTCATAAAGCATCTCTGGCTACCAAAATTGTGGAAAAAATGGAAGAATTCAAGCTGGAATTATCTAAGGAAATATCAGAAGTGAAACAAGAAGTTGAGTCACAAGCGGTCAGCGTGAAGGAGGAGCTGGGGGAGGTGGCGCAGGATGTGGCGGACGTTTTGCAACGGGCTGAACATGTGGAGTCAGCAGATGCAACTTGGGCTGAGGTCACCAAACGTAAGAGGAAAGTTAAGAAGAATTTACTTGTTGTCAAGGCCTCGGAACAAGATAAAAAGGCTACAGAGTTGAAAAGTGAAGTTTCTGAAGCATTACTTGGCATTCAGATTACCGATTCAAGATTTTTGATTGGAGGTAATATTATAATGAACTTTGATGATGAGGATATGAGGAATGAGGCAGCCCAAAAATTGCAATCTGTGGAGAAAGTCAGGACTAAAAGTGTGGGAAAACTGAGGCCAAAGATCGTAATGTGCACAAGGAGGAGACTGGGGATAAGATAATTGAGACACTGCTTAAAAGAAATGAGTTCCTACACTCCATTCCACAAGTTGAGGAGAAAATTGAGAAATTTTTTAGTAAGCCTGCTGCCGGTGGCACAGCACATTATATCCTGAAATGTGATCCAATGGTTAGAGAGCTAATCTACAAGCACCACGATAGATCGTGTGCCAAGCGAGGACCTTCTCAGGCGTTTTAGAGAATTATTAGGCAGGATACGTGACGCTGGTGGGTCGCCAGTAGTGTGTGGCAGTTCAGTGAGTTGCGCTATATGTTAAAGACTCACTTAAATGTTTAGTTAACAATTCAGTCAATGGTAAAAGATCTGACTGGGGATGTGTTACGAGTGGGGTCCCACAAGGCTCGGTATTAGGTCCACTTTTGTTTATTATTTATATCAATGACTTAGATACAGGAATTAGTAGTGATGTTAGTAAGTTTGCAGATGATACCAAGATCGGTAGAGTAATTGAGTCAGATCAGGACGCTAGTATTCTCCAGGGTGAACTCAACAGATTGTATGACTGGGCGGATAAATGGCAGATGGAGTTCAATGTAGGGAAGTGCAGTATTCTGAGTGTAGGTAGGAAAGACCCCTCACATAACTATTGCTTAAATAACACTCTCATAAGCAGGTCTGGGTGCGAGAGGGATTTAGGGGTCTTAGTGAGCTTTGATCTCCGTCCAAGGGCACAATGCATTCAAGCTAGAAATCGAGCTAATAGGGTACTGGGATTTATTTCAAGGAGCGTAAGCAACAGAAGCCCCGAAGTCTTCCTCAAACTATATTTAGCATTAGTTAGACCTCATCTTGACTATGCGGCTCAGTTCTGGTCACCTTACTATGGAATGGATATCAAAATGTTAGAATCGGTGCTGAGGAGGATGACTAAGATGATTCAGGGGTTGAGAAACTTGCCATACGAGGAAAGACTCAAACAGTTAAACTTGCATTCTCTAGAAAGGCGAAGGGTGCGTGGAGACATGATCGAGGTTTATAAATGGATGAAGGGCTTTAATAAGGGAGACATTCATAAGGTTTTGTTGGTAAGAGAACCGGGTAGGACACGAAGTAATGGGTTTAAACTGGATAAATTTAGATTCAACAGGGACACAGGCAAAAATTGGTTTACAAACAGGGTGGTGGATGAGTGGAATAGGCTTAGCAGTCACGTGGTGAGTGCCAATACAATTGTCACATTAAAAAATAGACTAGATAAATTCATGGACAGCGATATTCGGTGGGGGTAGATACACGGGAGCTTAGGGTCAAAGGAGCTGCCTCTACAGAATGGACATCAACTTGCTAGAATCAGTTCAGAGGAGGATGACCAAGATGATTCAGGGGCTGAGGAACCTCCCATATCAAAATAGGCTGAAACTTCTAAACTTATACATTCACTAGAGAGACGAAGAGTGCGGGGAGATCTGATAGAAGTATTCAAATGGGTCAAGGGTTACAACAAAGGCGATATAAGTAAAGTACTGAGAATTAGCCAGCAGGATAGAACTCGCAGTAATGGATTTAAATTAGAAAAGTATAGATTTAGGAGAGATATAGGCAAGCATTGGTGTAGTAATAGGGTGGTGGGGGAATGGAATAGATTCAGCAATCACATAGTTAGTGCAGGGACGATAGCTTGTTTTAAGAGTAGACTGGATAGCTACATGGAAGAGGACGGCAGGTGGCAGTGAGGTGTGGGTGCAGTAAGGTGACGGGGTACTGGATGCGTGCCATCCCAGTGGGCAAAAACTCGGATAAATCTGATCAAATTCACGTGAATATGACACGTGAATATCACGAGAAAAACTGATCTAAAACGCAAAATGGAATTCACGTGTTTTTGACACGTGAAATTCACGAGAAATTTTCACGTGAGTTTTTCATGTCGTGAACACGAGTGTTTCACGTGACCAAAACACTTGAATTACTCGTGTAATTTCCAAGGTAATTTCTGTATTAATACGATAATTTCCTTGCTAATCGGCAATGCATGTCCTGTATTATTTAAAGATATAAATTCCAAGGTAGGATTTGTATATCTGGATTTTTAAAATCTTGTATTGAATAGAAATATATACATCCACGTACTGAAGGATATTTGTATGTATTCCTTATAAGTACTACAACGCATAATATAGTATGGCACTATACTATGATGGTAGTACAAGGAATACATACATGAATATCTTGAAGTGAATGTATATCTTTCTATACAAAGCACAGGATTTTAGGAATGCAAATACACACATCCTACAATGACATTTACATCTTTAAACAATATAGGGTATGCATTGCTGATTAACAAGAAAATAATCAACACAGAAAATTAACATAAAGCACTACAGCATTGCAGTATGTATTGCAATGAGACATAATATAATACTATGTAAATTTAATATCCATCAGGAGAAAGAAAAGCCACAATACAATATAATACTATGTAAATTTAATATCCATCAGGAGAAAGAAAAGCCACAATACAATATAATACTATGTAAATTTAATATCCATCAGGAGAAAGAAAAGCCACAATACAATACTGTACATCATCATTTTCACAATTTGCTGTTATTCATGGCAGGCCTGCAGTCAAGTCACAGCAATAGTGGGTGAAAGGAGGCAGGAAGGAGGCAGTAAAGTTACCATGACTTCGACTCCAGCTGAGTTCTTGGTAGCATTATAAAGCCAGTTTCATTATCAACAACCATTTTGTGGCAGATTTCAGATTTTAGTTTTACCTCCTCAGCCCTAACTCAAGGACTGTTCTACACAGTATGCCTTGATATTACAGGTGTGGCTCTTAATTACTAATACAAATTTCTGTTCATGCTTTGAGAATACACATATCTTGTTGCTACATTTTTTTGCACACCGTACCTGGAATAAAAATGTGGGTATCAACAGTTTTCCTGAGTCTAACCAAACTGTTGGACAGATCATAGAACAGTTTTCACAGTAAGGACAGGTTTCAAATAGCGTAGTTCTACAAGAATTTATAGGCCAAAACCCTAAAAAATGTCTGAAGTTACCTGATTTTATGGTATCCCCTGACCCAGCATCACTATTTGCCCACTACCCTACATGATTTAGTTTCCACTTTACTTCATTTTTGGGGCATTACACAATTGTGTTACAATCATCTTCTGTATTTCTGTTAAACTCACATCTCTGAATTTCTTCATAACAGTCTGTGATGACACTTCACAATCTTGTATTTTTAAAAGCTACTTTGCCCCGTTGTCCATACATGTTGTACTTACACATCAACTTCTTCGACATAATGCTGCACAATACCTTTGATATCATATCCTTCACTGAAATTCCACCTATGTGGACAAATTTTTCTGTCATTTCTTTGCAAAAAGAGGGTGTTCACAATTCATTTTCAAATGCCTCTGCATCCTCCATAGAGTCCAGCTGTTGAATTGATATATCATTGTCACTTGGTGTAGAGCCAGTAAGAGTATGCAAAGAGGTCCTCATATCCAGCAACAAATGAATGACTCGCCTCTGGTATTCTGGAAAAAATAGTGAGGAAAAGAAGTTTTAACATACACTTGGCATTTTAGAACAGGCAATATTTCAATCCTCCTCAGATATTGTTATCCAAATGTGGTGAATCTGAGTGAGTGAACCATATTAATTATGGTGTGGAAACTATTTAGAGCTACACTCTTACTTATTGAATCTTCCTACTTACACATACCCTCACAAATCAACAATCCACTCTCCACCAAATATTTATATGAAGTAGTACCTATATTATACAGATTAATGCTAATAATTTATTAACTTAATATCATAACTCCTTTACAAATCACAACACAAATCCAATAATAATCTATTGATAATGATTTTTGCAGTAATTACATGGAAGCTGAACAATAATATTTAGACTTTCAGTATTGTAATACTTTCCAAAGCCCTGGCATGTTACATTGTTGCTACATCTCCATTAATTTTTATACTTTTGGACAGATTAAAAAAAAGTATTTACAGTATACATTGTGAAAATCATAGCATTGTAAATTACAATCAGGCATGATGCTGTAAGTACATGGTATAGGACACTTGTGTAATATTTGGAACCTGCAGGTAGATGATGAGTGGTGCCACTAAGTGAAAGACAGCAGGACTTTGGTACACTCACTGTAATGTCAGGTTACCGAAAATTGTTATCACAATGAATGCAACCAGAAAGGATGTAAAACTGTTAGGACAACATAACTCAGTACATTTACAATATATTCATACAAGAAGAATTGGAACACCTAACTAAAAGCACTACACTGTTCATTGTTTAAAACACTTGAGCACTACTCAGTGCACAAAAACTTTTCAACTTACTTGCCCAATCCATAGGAAATCCACTCTGACGGTTTTCTTCTTGGTTCAAGGGTTGAACATCATCAAGGTCTTCACTAGACAGATTCTGAATCCAATCGCTCCCTTGTCGGTCACTGCTGTCATGTCTGCTGCGTTGGTCACTGTTGTCATGTCTGTTGTGTCGGTCACGACTGTCATGTCTGTTGTGTCGGTCACGACTGCCATGCCTGCTGCGTCGGTCACTGTTGTCATGTCTGTTGTGTCGGTCACGACTGTCATGCCTGCTGCGTCGGTCACTGTTGTCATGTCTGTTGTGTCGGTCACGACTGTCATGTCTGCTGCGTCGGTCACGACTGTCATGCCTGCTGCGTTGGTCACTGCTGTCATGTCTGCTGCGTTGGTCACTGTTGTCATGTCTGTTGTGTCGGTCACGACTGTCATGTCTGCTGCGTCGGTCACGACTGTCATGCCTGCTGCGTTGGTCACTGTTGTCATGTCTGTTGTGTCGGTCACGACTGTCATGTCTGCTGCGTCGGTCACGACTGTCATGTCTGCTGCGTTGGTCACTGTTGTCATGTCTGTTGTGTCGGTCACGACTGTCATGTCTGTTGTGTCGATCACGACTGTCATGCCTGCTGCGTTGGTCACTGTTGTCATGTCTGTTGTGTCGGTCACGACTGTCATGTCTGTTGTGTCGGTCACGACTGTCATGTCTGATGCGTTGGTCACTGTTGTCATGTCTGTTGTGTCGGTCACGACTGTCATGTCTGCTGCGTCGGTCACTGCTGTCATGTCGGTCACGACTGTCATGTCTGTTGTGTCGGTCATGACTGTCATGCCTGCTGCGTCGGTCACTGCTGTCATGTCGGTCACGACTGTCATGTCTGTTGTGTCGGTAATGACTGTCATGCCTGCTGCGTCGGTCACTGCTGTCATGTCTGTTGTGTCGGTCATGACTGTCATGTCTGTTGTGTCGGTCACTGCTGTCAAGTCTGCTGCATCGGCCACGACTGTCATGTCTTTTGTGTTGGTCACTGCTGTCACGTCTGCTGTGTTGGTCACTGCTGTCATGTCTGCTGTGTCGGTCACTGCTGTCATGTCTGCTGTGTAATCGCTGCTGTCATGTCTGTTGTGTCAATCGCTGCTGTCATGTCTGCTTTGTTGGTCACTGCTGTCATGTCTCGTCTGTCGGTCAGATCTGTTCCTTAGGCTGTGGTTGTCATGAAGGTCCAAACTGCCGTGTAGGGTATCAGGCTGACTGCCTTCATCTTGCTGTTGGTAACTACTCTTCTTTTGCCGGTTACTTTCACATCTGTGAAATATATGTAATAGGAAATATTAGTAATTATCCTGGTCGGACATTAAACTGCATCCGGTGATGGGGCCACAGTTCAGGAGATTTGTGGTTTTGGAGAGCGTGGAGTCACTCCTTTTACGGGGGAAACAGCCTCAATATATAGATAGATAGATTCACAGCTACATTTTGTCATACTATATTCATCTCAGATTGAGATCACATCATAGATGACCTCATCCTATATAAGAAATACAGTAATATGACCCTTTACTGCACATGGACTGCATTCGTTTCTCTACATCAGGTCATGATCACATAAAGCAATTAGTTGTAGAATACAGCTACATCTTACCTGTCAGAATTATGTCTTTTCAGATTTTTTTCTTGCTGCACTTGGCAAGCCTTTGTGTTGATGGTTGTATGTGACAACCTTTTGTGGTGGGGGGGGAGCAACTGTTACTTGTAAAGATGGCCCTGAGGCAAAGTCTGTGAAAAAATAATAGCTGTTAACAAAACAAAATTTACTATGGTAATATCTAATAATTCAAATATGCTTATCTACTACAAACCTATAATAAAGCAAAATTTGGCAGGAAGAGCAAAGCAATGTGTGCTGAGATGGTTTGGTCATGTTGAAAGAATGGAGGATGACAGGTTGGTGAAGAAGATAGTAAGTTCAAACGGGAAGGGTAGGAATCTGAGAGGGCGGCCGCGAAAAGGATGGATTGATAGTGTGAAGGAGGCAGTTAAGGGAAGGGGACTGACACTAGAGCATAGCAGTAGAGTGATTGTGTGTGACAGGAGCACAGGAGGCAGCTCAAGGGCACACAAAAAAGAAAACAATAATAAAAAAAAAGCCCGCTACTCGCTGCTCCTAAAATAGAAACAAAAGAGGTGTCCAAAAGCAAGGTCAAATTCGGGAGGAGAGATGTCCTGATGCCCTCCTCTTGAAAGAGTTCAAGTCGTAGGCAGGAGGAAATACAGATGAAGGAAGATTGTTCCAGAGTTTACCAGCGTGAGGGATGAAAGAGTGAAGATGCTGGTTAACTCTTGCATAAGGGGTTTGGACAGTATAGGGATGAGCATGAGTAGAAGATAGTGTATGTATGTAGGTACATATTTTTGTCTAGAAAAACCTTATACATGCTTGCAAATGTCAGTAACTGAATACAGACTTACGTGAACAATCCAAATCCTGACTACTAATAAAGTCCTTTGGCAGAGCTTTCTTCATACGTTTCTTCCTACCACGCAAGGTCAAACCATCTTCCCCATCCAGGTCACTGCTGCTTCTGTCACTGTCTACTGCTGATGTCAGCTGGTACTGTTCACATTCCTCGTAACTGTCTGAAACCCATTTAAATGCTTGTCTATTTCAGGTTTTCACTGCAAACATGACTCAATAACTTTTTAAACTTCCAAACCCTTAAAAGTGTTACTCCTCAGGTGTATTAACCCTATTGCGAAAAATGACAGATCATATAATTTACGGAGGGAAGAAATTAAGACAACTGAAAGTGACTACAATAATCCCTCCTGTATTTGGATTAATGGGGCCAGAGACTTGTTGGATTGGATATGCAGAGTTTCCAGATAAGGGAGGATCTCTTCGATCTGCCTTAACATCTTCGTTACTGATGGCGTACTGTAGTACTTCATATAAAATTTTGGCTAAGGAACCGATGAAGTACAGTTACCAATGCTTTACAGTTGTGGTCAATACAATATGTATTACTTACCAGAAGCTATTTTTACTTTTATCAATGGAAATTTTCTCCATGATTTGGGGTCTGGGTCTTCTCGACTAGTTAAGGCATTGTGAGCATCAACTTTTGATGGTCAATATAAAATCTGGCTGCCTTCAACTATCCAGGTAGATGGTACCACACACTCCTTTTCTGCCCTCCAGCCACACCGATCTTTTCCACATCCTGGAAATATTAATTTCATGCTTATTGCAATAGAATATGTTCAGTCTCCCATATAATTGACCTCCGGCAGGAACCTATAGTACCTTATGTTTTACCCATTGTTTCTTAGAGAACTTTAGCGTCATCAAGACAAAAATCAGACATGGAGACTATGAAAAAAGGTATTATTAATGGCAGTTTATAACAATACATTACCAGTGGATTTAAACATTCTGATCATTTAAATCTCATTATCAGTTGCATTTACCAGTCGGAAATAGCTTCTTGGGATCCCCCAGTTAGGTTAAGTTAGGTCAGGTTAGGGTAATTATCCCACTGAGGTCCACCCTGTCTTTTTCACTAAAGAATTTCAGAATGCAATGGTTATTAGGGTTTTACATGTGATTCCAATGTTGATTTTTGTCGGAAATCATTAGTTTTATTGCTATTACCTCCGGAGGTGAGGGAGTGGAAACCAATGATTCTCGGCAGAAATTAATATTGCAATCACATGAAAAACATTAATAACCATTGCATCCTGAATTTCTTGAATGAGAAACTAATAAACAAACACCAAACACAACCTAACCTAACTAAACCTAACTGAACCTAGACTAACGTAACGTAACCTAACTTAACGTTTTGTATCCTTACCTGGCTCACCTCATTCGTCTGAATCATAGTCCTCATCACTGGAGATACGAGGCGGAGCTAGGACATTTGGCTCACAAGGAAGCCGTATAGCGGAACTGAATTTGAAAATGAAGCGGGAGGGAATGAAGATGCTAGACACGATGTCACTGGCTGATAGAAATAAAAAGGGGCGGTGATTGGCTGAAGGAATCTAGGAATTTCTCGCAAGAGTTCGCGCAGGCCCAGTGTCATGTGAGGAAGGGACGCAGCAGCCAAGAGACTCCTAGACAGCCGTAATGGCGCATCTTCTCACACACATAACTATAAATATTTTTAAAAATTGTATCTCGCTTATTACTAGTTTATGACGGATGATTACTTAGAAGAAATTGTTCTACTCAATGAGAGGATTATAAAGATGATAAGAAAATCAATACGCAACAGGGTGGACCTCAGTGGGATAAATACCCAGGTTAGTTTCGGTTACATTAGGTTTCGTCTCGTTTTTAAGATATTCAGGCAACTTGCACAGCTAGACTAAAGCACAGCAGTTAATTTGGGATACATCCAAGAAATTATTTCCAACTGACCAATTTTGGGTCAGGTTAGGTTAGGTTAGGTTATCCTGAGGGGGTACAAGGGGGGCGCCCATGATAGCATCCACAAATAAAAAGTTAAATATTAAAAAATCGCTGGCGGCGTTGCTATAGCGACACATATATGCGGTTCAAAATGTTCAGCATAAGGAGTCTTACCCTTTGAGGTAGGTCTCCAATGTAGAAGTGAATAAGTAGTTAAACTGGAACTGTACCCTGCTATATATAGGTACTACACGTACAGTAGTACGTACGTGATGTAACTACAGTCTTGTGCATTGTCATACTGTAAAATAAAACCCAGCTGTTTCCCTAACATCACTGCATTCAAGGCGAGTCAAATGTAGGTACACCCACAATCCCACAGCCCACATTCTTACCTTGTTTGTGGTGATTTCACTGTCCTTTGGTCCACGAGCAGGGTCTTCAATATCTCTTAATGCACAACAGAGGGAGAAGAAAACCCGGTAACGAGACAAAACATAGGGAGAAATCTGTTGTTGGCCGCTCAACACGAAGTCCCGAGTGAGGCAGTTTAGGCGGGAAAATGTTGGATTTGTTTTGTTCAGACTTAGGTAATGTTGATTATAATTTACGACTTCCTGGTGGTGATAGTGATGATAGCAGGCCTTGTAGCATGGTGATAATGACGGTGTTCGTGCTAGTGTATATATATATCCACGTGGCAATATGTATTCCAAAATCATATCATCATAATTTTTTTGACGTAATACCGTTAATGAAAATCGTGTGGGGGGGCGTGAGGGGGGGGGGGAGGAAATGAAGTGTGTATTATCAGAAAAATCCATTAACGAGATGAATGTGTGGAAGCTTAATAGTGCTGATAAAAGTGTCTTAGGTTATTATCGCTTCATAATAATACGAATAATGATAGAGTGGTGGTGGTAATAGTAGTAGTAGTAGTGGTAGTGGTAGTAATAGTAGTAGTAGTAGTGGTAGTGGTAGTAATAGTAGTAGTGATGGTGATGATATTAATAACCATAATAAAAAATACCATTTTTTTGTGAATATAAAAATGGTAGGGGATTATAGCACACACACACACACACACACACACACACACACAGACACACGCACACACACTCACACTACCCCCTCCTCCCCCCACACACAACCCCCTTCCCCCATACACTTTACCCTGCCTCCCCATACACAACCCCCTTCCCCCCACACACAACCCCCTTCCCCCCACACACAACCCCCTTCCCCCATACACTTTACCCTGCCTCCCCACACACAACCCCCTTCCCCCCACACACAACCCCCTTCCCCCATACACTTTACCCTGCCTCCCCACACACAACCCCCTTCCCCCCACACACAACCCCCTTCCCCCCACACACAACCCCCTTCCCCCATACACTTTACCCTGCCTCCCCATACACAACCCCCTTCCCCCCACACAACCCCTTCCCCACACACAACCCCTTCCCCATACACTTTACCCTGCCTCCCACACACAACCCCTTCCCCCACACACAACCCCTTCCCCATACACTTTACCCTGCCTCCCACACACAACCCCTTCCCCCACACACAACCCCTTCCCCACACACACAACCCCTTCCCCATACACTTCACCCTGCCCCCTACCCCCCACCTTCCCTCCCCTCCACAAAAAGCTAAACAAACACTAACATAATTGACTTTTCCCACACCACCAGTGACGAAATAAAAAAAGTCACCCACTTAGTACTAATGAAAACGGGAAGAAAATGGAGTGTAACTTGGAGCCGACCTGTTCTGGGTTTTCTCCTCGGCGGAAATAGGGGCAGCTGGAGTCCTTTTTTTCCTTTTTTTTTTTTTCCTTTTTTGCCCGATGCGCTTGAAGGGAGATAGAAGAAAGGGGAGGAGGAGGAGGAGAAAATGAGGAGGAGGAGGAGAAGGCGAACGAGGAGGAGGTATTGACAGCTGGCTACTCACGATAGGAGGAGAAGGAGGAGGAGGAAGAAAATGAAGAGGAGGACGTGTTGATGGCGGGGGAGGAGGAGGAGGAGGAGGAGTGTGCGGCAAAAACAAGGAAAAAAGATAAAGGAAAGTAAAAGAGGAGTAAATATCATGAAATTAATTATTATTGCGATATACTAGATATTGTCAAAATTAAATGGAGAATGTCGGCAGATAAAATTTAGAAGGCGATAAAGGTGAAAAAAATAAAAGCGAAGAAATTAAAAAAAAGCAGAGAATCCTGAGAACGAAGACAAAAAGGGGTGGAGCTCAAAAAAATATTTAGGAGGAGAGAGTAATTGTGTCGAAATAAATAAAGAGGAAGAAAAATAAAACAAGTAGACAGTGAGAGAGAGAGAGAAAAGAGGAGGAGGAGGAGGGAGAGGAGGAGGAGGTAGCATGGAAGCAAGGAAAGATAGGCTACAGGAAGTCCATTGGCTCATTACGAGATTGCCCGCTCTGGTAATCTGATCTGCTCGACAGTCACTCAAAGCGCTTCGGTACGAGTATTATCAGTTTACTCCTGACGCAAAGAAGTAAAGGTTTATGTGATTTTTAAAGGAGTTGATGGTTCCTGCACGTACGAAATCTATAGGAAGGTTGTTCCAGTAGCGTATGACTCGGTTTGAGAAAAAAAATCCTGCCAATGTATGTACTGCCTCGACTCACTTGAATAGTAGACCAATATTTCTAGTTTTTGAGTTGGTTTGTAGCTAAAAAAAATACTTAGAGAGAGTGGTCGATGTTGCTGAACCTCCTCAGTTACTTGAAGACTTTAATTATATCCCATCGTAAGCTTCTCTTTTTCAGCCTAAAGAGGTTGAGTCACCTGAGTCGTTCTTCATAAGGCAGGTCTTCAAGTGTGGAATCATTTTCGTAGCGCGTCGCCGAACTCTCGCTAGTAATTTATTGGCATCCTTGTAATTTGGAGATAACTGTACTGCATACTCAAGGTGAGGTCTTACCATTGAGTTACACAAATAAGAGGAGGAGGCGGAGGAGGCAGAGATGTTGAATTGGTGGAGGAGTAAAAGGGTGTGATGGAGTGTAAATAAGTAAAGAGACGGAGAGGAATGATGAATGGAATAATATATAGTGAATAATATGAATGACATGAACCTTTACGTATGTCCCCCACACACACACACGTCTGTATATGTATTAATGTATATATGCTTTTTCTTCCTCGGTCACTCGTCCGTAAATACGTTTTGCAATTTAAATGAAACGCCAAACTAAGTCAAGAGGATTACAATGAGTTTTTACAAGTGTTTCTTTGATTTGAGCGGAGAGAGAGAGAGAGAGAGAGAGAGAGAGAGAGAGAGAGAGAGAGAGAGAGAGAGAGAGAGAGAGAGAGAGAGAGAGAGAGAGAGAGAGAGAGAGAGAGAGTCAGTCCATGGCAATTTCCTTTCCTGCTCTTTCTTGCCCTCGTGTATATGTTGTAACCCGCAATCCCGGCACACAGGGTAGACGACACACTGTTTGTATTAGTGACACTTGACTTAAAATTCTGGTACTTTAGGAGTATTTAAAGGAGTTCGTAAATGGGGTGATGAAACGGTGTCGCCTTTCTTATATGTATTTTATTCTACCTTAATACTACTTAATATTACAGAGGGTAAAAATATTGTTTAAACCAGCGACTGGCTTACTAGACTCAATGAGTCTTCAGGTTTTCTTTCACTATTGGTTACTGACGTTAACACTGGTATAATATTGAGTAAAAACTCACACAATAAAGTATCATAGAAATATAATCCTAAGTAAAACTAAGATAATAGAACACAATAGATATGTTAGATACGCTTTTCCTCTATGGTACCACATCACTCCATACTCACAGTAGCAACGATGAATGTTCTACCCATGTTGTCTAGGGAAGGACAACTGAGTGTCCAGCAACGAACAGAGTGCTGGTTGATCTGATCTCTTGGCTGCATGAATGCTTCTTATATAGGCATGACATACATACAGACATCACGAGGGTAATACGTCAGGCGTGTGAGTCATACATCAAACTCACACCGAGCTCATACAATAATCTACCTAACCGACATGTGTAATAAGGTCGATTTTAATCCTAGTGTAGCTGTCACGCGGTGACGCAGCTTTGTTTTCATAACATTTTGTTCCGCGGTTGATCGTGTTTTGGCCGCAGTTGATTGTGTTTTGGCCGCGGTTGATTGTGTTTTTGGCTTAGAGAGATAAGCGGGTGCGTTAATGGGCAATTGCAATTGTGTATAGGTTGGTAAATGAACAGTGGGGACAATCATGTGTTGGAGTCCGTGTTGTGCTTTTAGCGGTCGATACCGCTGTTGTCATCGGAAAATATTGCCGGTGAAGATGATGATGACACGAGTGGTGTCGCGGCTCGCGGGGCACCACATACCCCCCCCGTTAAAATCACGCCACGTCCTCGTGGCACGAAGCGTTCCGCCCGGCGGACGACCATGGAGGGCCAAGACGGGGATGGCGGGATCGTGGGGGAGGAGGCCTGCGAGAGACGGGACCTGAAGAGACAGAAGAAGGCCACCCCACCGGCGACGAAGACGACGCCGAGGAGGAGCAGCCACCCCCACCAAGGGAGGAAGGGGTTGAAGGCGGGGACCGGAGAGACGGATTCCTGGAGCGCGTGAAGTGCTGGAGGGAGGTCCAGCGGGGGGGCCAGAGACGACCCGGGCGACGGCGGCGGGGAGGGGAAGGGTCCAAGGGTAGTCTTGGCCAGGAGCGATGAGACCACGTCACGTCCGATGTGGAAGGGGGCGCGATGAACCGTCAACGGGGCGTCACCGTCCATAGTAGCAGAGGCAGGGAGGCTGAAGGCGTCGGAGTGGGCACTACAGCCCATACCGAGGCTGAGGAGACCCGTCCCGTTGATGGTCTGCCTGTATTTGGAGACCGGGCTGTCCGGGCAGACCATGGTGACCACCTGGGGAGTATCGGTAGCGAAGACCCAGCCCGCAGGAGACGGGATGAAGACCGGGGGGAAGACTCTGAGGAGAGACTTAGAACACAGCGAGAGGGCGTCTGGGTGATCGAGAAAGACAGCGATCTCGCAGCGCCGGACAGAAGTCGAGTAGACAGGGGCGACAGGGGGACATACATAGAGCAGGTGGTGTTTAGTACAGCGGTCCAAGGAGTCTAAGAGCATATAGTGAGTGCGGTCTTCAGAAACCGCAAGGTAAGTGGAAAGCGTGTCGGTGTGCAGAAAATATGGCGTGCCATCAAGATGAAAAGGCAACGCGTCCATTTTAAACACATCGAACACGTCAGAGGGATCCCCTTTCATGGGGATTTGTAAGTAGAAGTGAAGGGTTCCTGAGGAAAGCGTACCTTTAGAAATAACCCTAGAGACATCTCTATACAATGCTAAATATTCATGTGCTGCAGGGAAAAGTAAGCCTGGGTAATGGAGTGACGCATTGCTGAGCACACGAAATAGTACATCATTTGGAAGGAGGAGAGGGGAAACCTGCGTTTGGGACAGCTGCTGAAGGCCAAGCTTGAGATTCAGAGTATCATGATTTAGGTCACTAAGTGCCAACTGAATGAGAAGGATAGTCTCCAAAATACGCATTTCCCCTTCAATTTGCAAGGTTTTTAGTGAGAACTGACGGATAATAGCTGAGGCCAAAGCCGAGGCGGACTCTAGACGGGAGATGGCAGAATGAATATGACGGAGGTCCCGAACTGTGGCGTTGAGGACTTCCTGATGGAGGTTAAGTTGACGTCTCTCTTCTGTGGACAGAGTGTAGAGCTGGGAGAGCTTCCCGTGTATCACATCTATTTGGGCCTGAGTGGCCGTACCGAAAAGGAGGTTTGCTACCGAGCCAAGGAAATCCACGGCCCCTCGCTTCTGGCGAGTCCGAAATGGGCTTCCATCTCTACCACTCATAGCCGACAGAAAGCTGTTAAGATCTTTCAATAACTTCTCAAACTCAATGTGAAAAGAGTCTAGAGTGCGCCTGAGTAGACCAACAGTAGGGAACGATTGATTCATATGTTCAATCGACCATGAAACTTCCGCTGTTAGATTTGCCACGTTGATGAGAGGACGTTGGATGTCGTCCGTCTTGATGACGACGGGGACGTAATGTGTATATTATAATGTACATGTGTATGTATGACTGTACGTGTGGCGACAACAGATTCATACAAGCTACTTTTGTCAGCCTGCACTGCAGTCTCGGTATCCTCCCCCCCCCGGGTTGCTACCCTGGGTCGGTTTTGGGGGGGCGCTCGGCTTCCCCCGACCCCTTCACGAACTTTCCTGCTCGCTCTTTCTTTAACTGGAGCACAGAGAAACACTCCTCTGTGGTGTGTCTACCAGCACCGTGAACAAAACAGAACTTGCCAGTGTGGTAGCCCGCGGCTCGACTTTTTGAAGCGGCCGGGGTCTTCTGAGAAGCAGATTTGCCTGACATCGGCGAGCCTCCCTTCTCCCTAGTAGCCTTGCGATCCCGCTGACGTTTTAGACAATAGTCAACCGTATGACCGTCGCGCTGACAGTATGAACAGTGGCGCTTAGGCTTTTCGGTGGTGGCCGCCACCACTAATGAGGACGCGCTAACATTAGCGGCCTTCTGGTCGACAGAGGCTACAGCGGGGACTGGCGCTCCGTCTTTCTCCTCCATCTTAGTTTTTATTTTAAGCATGAAGTCGTGCAACTTGTCAGTGGGGCCGTAGGCTAGGGATAAAGAACCTTTTCGAAACTGGCCCTTGATGACAGCCATGTATACAAAAAATTCAAAAAATTTGAGAACATTGGATAGAGACATATTCTCTCCCTCAGTCCAGCCACCAGCTTTCAGATAGACGCCCATATCAGTAGACAACCGATAGGCGTCTACTTGTCCGGCTAAAAGCTCTTTACTCTCCACAGCTGAAATCAATTTGGTCACAGCTACATTAACACCTTTGACGAGGCTGTGCCTAACATCTTCCCCAAAAGACTCCAGAAAATGTGACCGAAACTGGGCATAATCCTTGGTTTGTTGCGGTTCCATGAACGCGCTGGTGAACATAACAGCTGATGCTTCTGACCCCGGCTTTAATCTAGACCTAATGAAGGAGATTTTATCACCCGGTTCTGACACAAATGAGTTGTTCATAACATCCTCGCATTGCAGGATGAAGTCTCTCGCACTGTAATCCGGTTCATTGCCTGCGAAAGCTCTGACTGATGCCGTAGTCGGCAGAAGTTTAATAGTGTTAGTAGCCATTGTTAATTCTTGGTTAGTCAAGATATTACCTTTGTTATCATGCGGGAGAGAAGAAGGAGGAGGAGGAGGAACTCTGTCATGAGTTGACCCGCTCCTTAGGACACGGGAATTGTCATCCGCGGCGGGCGCTTCCGAATCCTGCATCAACTTCTGGAACTCCTTGGCCAAAATGTCTATCTCTTTATCAGACTGACCTGCCATTTAAAAAAAAGGCATTAGAAAAATATGGCTTCATGAGGAAAAATATGGGAAAAGAAAAAGTATCACCGCTAAGTGTGTGCTCACTCGCCTCAGATGCTTCCAAAACGCATTAAAAAGAGAGAAAAGAACAATGAGTGAATACTTAGCATGATAAAAACTTCCCCACTGTGCAAGAAAACACACTTAAAAATCGCTAACAAAAATGGTGAACAGCGGTTTACGGACCTCTCCGAAGTGTTCTATAGATGTTATCTCTAATATAACATAACATAAAATGCATGGTGACTGGTGGCCGCCTCGTTGTTAACCACGTAAAAAAAAAAGTAACGCTCAAAAAGTTTTTAACATAAATGATGTGCAGCGTGGTTACGAACTACTCCGAATTGTTATATCTCTCTCTCAAACGTAGCTTCAGTGACAGTGTGTGGGGGCAGTGAACGGTATCGGACACAGCAAGCATACGCTGACATCAGCGCGCGGCTTTTCCTGCCCCAGTGAGTCAAGTCAGCACACAGCCGCACCCGAGAGCACACCTCGCCCCGCCCCGCACCCCCACACAGCCCGCGCGCCCGGCCTTGCACCTCCACACAACCAAGTTTCCTTGGAGGTGTCCAGGCACTTGTTTCTTCCTTCGACACAACTCGTCGTAGGTGCGCACTTATCTTCGCCAGGCAACTCGGACCTTTGAGGGTGACTGGTGGGCGTATATTGTCTGCCCGCCGCCACGCCCTCCCCGCTACCAGACGGGGGACGGCAGACCCTGCCACCCCTGCAGCCCTGCCCTTGTCACCGGCGAGGGAAGGACGCGAGCGTGCTGAGTAGTGGGGTATCGAGTTGCTGTCTTCGAGGTTTTTAACACATTATAGCTGACACTCATTGATACGGTTTCAGTAATTACACCACTTGCAACATTATTTCAAGTGAATTACTATTATTATGTTCACGTGTTTAGGCGTGAGGGGCCGTATCTAATCTATGAGATTTTTCAGCTGTTGATTTTTCTGGCGTGTGGATGTTTAATATTTTTCTTGAGTAACATGGTTACGCATTTTATGTATAATCATTCATTTTCTTTTCTCCTTTCTTTTGTGTGTTTTATTGCACAGTGGAGAAGTTATGTCTTGCTAAGCCTCACTCATTATTCTTTTTCCTCTTTTATTATGCATTTTAAAAGCATAGGGGAGGAGTGAGCACATACTTAGCGGTGAATGATTATTACTTTACTTATTTTTGCAGCAATATTTTTTTTCTTTTACCATTTTACTCCCCATTTTACTAGTAACTCTTTTTAATGGCAGAGAAACCTGACCTGAGGACTATGAGGGGTGGGTAGAGATAAAGAACAGTGCCGTCAAGGATAACGGTAACTGCTCTCATGTAAGGAGTGTAGCAGTCTTCAAAGGGTGCTTGCTCCTCCTACGCTGCATGTGCAACCAAGAGGTATTTACTTACCTTACTAATCCCACAATGGCTTCTGCCCCTAATCACCCGCTAACAGTAACAGCAGTTAGGCCTTTCGCAGGGTAGCAAGGGAGGCAGATTATTCGGCCAGGGACTTCTTGTTTCAAAGTGAGATTGTCATGGACATTTCATTCGTGTCAAATCCGGGAGATTAAATATCTCTCAGCCGCTCGAAGGTCAATCCCGGGAACGGGCGCAGGGCCCTCATAAACAGGAGCGCGTTCACTGGCCGGAAGGATTATGATGCGTTTCGGTCACTTTTTCTTGAAACATTTGGGGAAGATGGGCAACACAGCCTCATAAAGGGTGTATATTTTGCTGTGGACACTGTGCAAACGAGTGGCCTTTTTAATAGGCAAGTGGACGCCTATAGGCTATCTACTGATTTGATCTCGTGTTTTAAACAGGGAAACTAGACAGATGGAGAAACCATTTCTGTAGCTAATGCTAGATTATTACTAGAGTTCCTTGTGTACATGATTGTCCTTAAAGTTCCTCTTCGAAGGAGTGCAGTATCCCTTGACTACAGCCCCACTGGCAACCTACACGGTTTTATCAGCCAACTTCTATGGCATTTAAAATAATTTTGGGTCCTTTTTGAAGCTTCGTTTCCCGTCGACACGTTCGTCGGGGAGGGGGGCCTTCGCGACCCTCTGACCTAAACCTTTTTGGGTGTCACCAGCGGTAATCAAAAATTCCTTGGTGTGTTCTTTTACCCGTGGTTTAGGCAGAAATAGTCAGATAAATAGGTGGTTGGAGATTTGAGCTTTACGATTTTTTTTTTTTTTGCACAGAATGGTGCATAGTGATCGTCTCCAAAGACTAGCACTGGCTTGAGGTTCAGCCTGACGCTGCTTTGTGTATCTTTCCACCACACGACTATAACCTGCATCCTCGCATCTACTAATTTATGTTTGGTTCCTAAGCTTTTGCCTGCATCTTTTTCATGCGAGAAGGGGAGTGCTTGAGTAATACTTTTCACTCTAACCCACTATTTTCTTTTATTGCTGAGTTGATGCAAGGCAGTCAGTCTTCTTAATTCAATTGGAGCCGTAATAACCGAGGGTGTAGACTAACATAGGGATAGGTACAATTTAACCTTGAACCTCATGTGCTTCTGCTTAAAACAGACTTTTTCTCTGCACTAACAGACTTAACTTGAGCAGATGCTGTCCCTAACTTTTATCGTAACCAGCATGTGAATATCTGTAAGCTTTGGAAGTAAGCAGACAAGTCTTACTTACCCTTACTTGACATACCACTGTTACCTGTTACGGGAATTATTTTTGGCGTCAAAGATGTCAGTCTTCCACGTTCGTTACGATCGAGGGATAGGTGGAAATTTGTCTTTGTCATTTGATGTTTATTAATGCTGGAATTACTTTAATCAATTATGCTGGAATTATATATTTCTGTGAGATTTGTTATAACAGTGACTTCACAACTTAGTGACAGGATTTTCTTTTATAGTACTGTAGACCTGTAAAACGGAGTATTAGGAGTTAGTGATGCTGACTGCGGATGCTTCTAAGGTTCTCCAGACTTGTCCTTGTTATCACATTGTAATTAATAGGAGACTCTACGGATAACATTACCTCTTTTCACACAACCTTATGTATTGTTGTAAACCCCACCCGTCTCGAAGGCGTGCCGAGGGTAACGACACTGGCAATTAATTGTCACGCAACGGATGAGTGTTTCTCTGCGACAGTTTTGTGACCAGGTGTGACTCGAAGGTTCAGTGTGTAGCAGATCTTCTTCAAGGATTGTTCCTTTTTCTTTTTACTATTCCAAATAGCTCCATTACCATGTATCCTAATGACAGTTTAGTCAATTTAATTTTACTAGGATGTATCATGCAAATAATTTTTCGAGCTATTATTTTGTTTTCTCGGAATAGTACTGAGCTTCCATGTCCACGACTCTAGCCCTGTTTACCTCGCCCTGTATGTACTTTGCCCATTTCTTGTTACTTCCATGATTATTTTTATTATCATTGGCATTTCCCGATGCTGTATCGTTAGGCGGGCTCTGACTTGTATATATATATTTTTTTTAAGCAATAACAGGACCTCGTTTAACTAGTACACATTGTGCGACTGTAACATGGGTAGGTACACTGCTTTTAAAGGTCGGGTGAGTCGCGAGGTCGCGACTTTTAGAGAACCGAGCGATGTAATGTGTATATTATAATGTACATGTGTATGTATGACTGTACGTGTGGCGACACCCGGTCGGTGTCGCACAACAGGATGTCTAACAACACGTCGTGCTTTTGGCCGTGGGAAGCTGTGATGAACTGACACTAGGATCAGCAAATGATGACTTTCATCAACAGTCATCAACCGGAAGCCCCACCCTTCCGGACGAACTACAAGCAAATAAAACAGGCGAACAACGCAGAGAAGAGAAGAGAAGACGGGTGACGGGCAGGCAAGCGGTGCTCCGCCGCCCCGCGCCCTGCAGCGGTGTGGCTGTCTCTGATTTCGTGCGTCTCGCTCACGTAAACTGTAAACCTTATGTAGTACAACTGTTAATATAGTTAAAATACATTTGGTATTTGTATTAACCTGAGAGAGAAAACTAAAGAGAACTAAAGTGAACTACAGTGAACTTATAACGGCTACCGCTCGGCCACACATCACTTAACTAAAAAGGCTATTGTGTTATCTCACCTTACTACAATCAACTTGTGAAAGCAGGCAACGGTATACCGGACCTCACGTGAGATAACAGTTCGCGCTTTAATCAAAAACACAAAAAAAACAGCTAACAAAAAGGTTAACAACATAGTACCGTCCTGTCAACAGCATCTTAAAGACTGGGGAGAAGACGAGGCCGGGACGAATGGGTTGCTCCCGGGAGGGATCAAGGGAAGACAAGGAGAGGGCAACACCCAGGATCTGTAATTATAGGGGGCATCAGTTCGTTGGTCGTTGGCGATACTCAAGAGGGCGGTCCATCACATTGGGGAGAGAAGGGGGTACCGTATTGGATCGTAATGAGCGACTGACACAGGGCTCTGAAGGAGCTGAGGGAGCCAATGAGGGGACCTCTGAAGCATCTGAGGAGACAGGAGCCGGTGAGGAGAGCTCGGAAGGAGCTGGAAAGGACAATGGCAGCGGCTCCTCGGGGGAATAAGTCATGGGGAGTGGGTCCACTTCTACTACTTGATCAGGGAGAGGGTATGCACGCCTGACATTAGGAGAGTCATGGAAGCCAAGAGAGTCCTCGTGAACGACCTGAACATTATTTGTGTGAACTGTCTTGATCTTACCACCTCTAACATGACGCAGTCGTAAGACTACAGGGCTTATTTTTTCTAGCACCCTAAAAGGTCCATTGAACAAGGGCTGGAGCTTCCTTGGTTCGCCCTTTGTACATACATGCCTTAAGTAGACCAGATCTCCTACTACCACCTGTTTGGGTTTGGATTTCCTAAACATTCTTTCTGACTCCTGCCATCCTATATCTATATTGGTCTGACATAGTTTATAGGTCCGCTGCGCGACACTAGAAGTAAATGCTTTATAGCTGTCAACATCATAACAAGGTTGGAGTTTATTCTCAAGCACTTCAAAAGGAACATTTGGGTCCAGAGAGAAAAGCAAGAAAAATGGTGAATCTTTCAGAACACGATGGTAGGCAGTGTTGTAGGCGTGTGTTGCAACCGGAAGCATTTGGTCCCAGATACCGCGATTGTCCTCGCACAAAGTTCTCAAGATATTTATTAAGGTGCCATTAGGCCTTTCTATCACACCGTTTGCAGACGGGTGATAAGGAGTTGTCCTTAGATGATCAATCTGTAACAACTGAGTCAACTCTCGTAAGAGAGTGTTGACGAACTCCTTTCCTTGATCCGTGACTAGAATCGGCGGGATGCTGTGTACACAGACTACGTTCTTGTAGAACGCAGCTGCCACTTCCTTGGCTGCCTTCGTACGAAGGGGGATTGCTACCAAGAAGCGTGACAGGACGTCTATCACTGTCAGTACATACCTATAGCCTTCGTCTGAAACAGACAAAGGTCCGACAATATCCATATGGACTCTGTCAAACGGTTGGCCAACCTCTGGATACCTCATAAGTGGAGCTGGCGGGGATACCCTCTTCTTAAACCGACAACAGACAGGACAAGATCTGACATATTGCTCCACGTCCGCCTTCATTCCCGGCCAGTACGCAAACTTGCGACAGCGTGCCAACGTAACCTTAGTGCCTCCATGCCCTGCAGGTAGCATGGAATGCGCCAAAGCTAACGCGTTAGGAATGTAGCTTGGTGGAACGATAACCAGTCTTTTCTGCTTGTTGTATTCATCGCAAACATCGCGGTAGAGAACGCCGTTCTCTACACACACTTCACTAAGAGGCAGTTTTTTGAAGTGCCTCTTAGCTGCATTTAACGTTACATTGCTCCTCTCTGCAACCTTTCTCTCATCTCTCTCATGTACGTTACCACCGGTGGTTTGTTCAAAAGCATGCTTCAATTCTCTCAGTTCAGGATCGCGATCCTGGTGCTCCATGAGTCCAGCAAGACTCCAATGGAGAAACTTATCCTGTTTGTCATGTCCCTCCGGAGAGGCGACGTGTCCTGTCCACCCGTAAGGGTGACAGACATAATTCGAGCATCCAATTCGCCTTCTATCACGTCACTCTCCTGATTCCTAATCCTTGACAAAAAATCTGCTACCATGTTGCTGGAGCCTGGGAGATAATCAATACTAAAGTCAAATTCTCCTAGAAGTGTCTGCCAGCGTGCAATCCTGCTGCTAGGCACTGTGCTTTTTAACAGCCAAGTCAGTGGTCTATGGTCCGACAGGATGTGTATCCTATAACCCAAGATAAGGGGTCGGTTAGTACTGAGGCCATAGATGACTGCTAAAGCTTCTCTCTCTACCGCTGAGTAGTTACGTTCTGCTCCATTCAGGGTTCTACTAAAATATGCTATGGGACGTAAACTACCATTTTCATCCTTTTGTTGCAACACACCACCTATTGCCTTATCTGACGCATCTGTGGTGAGATTGAAGGGCTTCCGGAAATCCGGAAAGGCTAAAACAATGTCAGTCGTTAGACTGTTCTTTAGTGTGCTAAATGCATGCAATGCCTCTTCATTCCACTCCAGATGTGTCTTATCATTCTTGGTTACTTTCCTCCTTTGAGTAAATTATTAAGTGGGGATGCTATCTTGGCAAAGTCTTTAATGAATTTCCTATAAAAGTTAACCAATCCCAGGAAACCTTGAAGTTCTTTGACTGTTTTCGGAGGAGTGAGTTGTTGCACCGCCTGTACCTTTGAGGGCTGAGGCTTCAAGCCAGAAGCACTAACAATGTGACCCAGATAATCTACTTGCTCTTTGAAAAAGGAACACTTATCTAGTCTTAAGGACAGGTGAGCCTTCTGCAGTCTGTCCAAGACGGCATGGAGGTTCTTTAGGTGATGGTCCATGTCTTTCCTTGTACTATCAAATCATCAAGGTATACATGTACAATTCTTCCTGTCAGACCTATGAGAACTTGATTCATGATCCGTTGATAGGCTGCAGGTGCTGTTTTTAATCCAAAGGGGACTGTAGTGAATTCATAGAGGCCATAAGGTGTCGTGAAGGCTGTCAAGTGTTTAGATTCCTCTGCCAATGGGACTTGGTGGTAGCCCTGGCGCAAATCAAGGGAGGTGAATACTTTACTTTCCCCTAACTGTTGCAAAATGAGGTTAATGTTAGGGAGGGGATATTTGTCATCAATCAATTCATCGTTCAAAGCGCGGAAGTCGAGACAAAGTCTGACTCCACCATCTTTTTTAGCAACAGGGACTAGAGGTGCGCTGTAGGGTGACGCACTAGGGCGTATAATACCCTGGGCCTCAAGGTCCTTGAGCTGAATCTCTATTTCTTTATGATATTTTACTGGTATTGGGTATGGCTTTTTATATATAGGCTTGTCATTTTTAGCCTTAAAGTGTGAACATAATAGGGGTAATAGTGAGTGGCTCGTTTTTAGAGCAAACACATCAGGATACTTGCGGGTTAAGCCTTCAGACAGCAATTTTCCGGTTGTGAGGGTAAATATAGCTCGTCTATCAGCTTATCGAGTACCATCTGCTTACTTGACTGGGTGACAGGCGGCTTTGTAGCTGTTTTTGTGACAGCCGCTACACATTCATTAGTCGATGATTGATAGTATTCTGAGTGACAAGAATAAATGTGTCCCATCACTTCACCTGTTGGCATCTCAATAGTTTCTTCAGTTGGGTTAGCATAGGGAATGATGAATTTACCTTTGGTTTGTTTGACGTTAGGAGTTAAGGTTACTAACCCTGGAAATAAAATGAAGAAGGGATATCATTGGACCTTGGGAGAAATAAGGCTTGCTGGGCTCTGCCAATCTCTGCCTCCAGAGTGACATACCCTGCCGTGCCTGGTAGCAAGGACGCCACGTTAATAGCGTATGCTTTCACTGGTACTTCCTCCATCTCGTCTAAAGTAGGTTTAAGGTCGGTTAGTCAATCTTCTGGGTACGGGCTCATATCGTCCGCAGCCAGGGAATGAACTTCCACTGGGTAGGCGCCAACCATTACACTAAACTGCCCAGGTGTGGCCAGCGGTGCAGCTACCACATTTTGTCTCCACATAAATTCTAGGCCCAACAAAACTGCTGTTGGTAACACTATACCTTGTGATATTACTACAAATTTTTCTATAATTTCTCCGTGCCCAAAGTCTACTACTACTTCGGCTATTCCTTTATTAGGGATTGGAGTCCGATCTACCCCTTGTATGGAGAGAGGTTCTGTAACTATCATCTTCCCGCCTACCTTCCTAAATAAATCTTCTTCTATTAGGGACGCTCCTGCTCCTGTGTCTAGCATTGCGTAAACCATCTCCTTTGGTGCATTAGCGCCTACGCACAATCTCAACGTGAGGGCGTTGGTAGGGCCGTGGACTGCCGCAGCTACTCTGGGGTCGTTTTTTTTTGTTCTTCTCGTGGTCAGGGTTGAGCCAGGAGCTACGGGGTGAGGGACCGGCCGTGTACTCCGGGCGCCAGGCAGCGCAGGCGAGACAGGCTGACGCCTGTTTCGAGTGGGCTGGTACTGAGGGTACCGAGAGCCTGTTGGTGGGTGGTAGGCACCCCTATACTGCCTTCCATATGTGCAATCGCGAGCCATGTGTCCTACATACCCACAAGCATAACATGTAGGTGGCGTGGGCGCGTTCCCATATGGGCGTGTAGGTGGCGCGGCGTGCCGTCCTCCCCTTTGGGGTATCGGGTAACGTGACTGGCCTGGAGGGCGTGGAGGACGGGCTTGAGACATGTTTGGGTCCGGATGCCTGGGTGGAACAGACGTTCAGCACTTTTATTTCTTTAGCGATATCGGCATCGGATAGCTTCGACTCTGGATAAGCTTTAATATACTCATACCCTTTCTTTAATACCTTCTGTGGGTCCCCTTTTCTTCCTCCGTTAGGATGAGTAAGAGGGCCGGAGGAAAGCCTCTGAGCCGTAAAGCGGTTATCTCAGTTAGCAAACTGGCATTGTCAGGCTTGAGAGCGATCAACTCGTCTCTCAATGTCTCCAGGCGGATGAGGAAGGTGCGGATGTTTTCTCCTGTCCGCCGTTTTGCCTCCCAATTCTTTCTGGAGGACCGAAAGGTCCTTACTGTGGGAAACACACGTAGGAAGTCTTCCTTTACTTTTTCCCAATCCTGTCCACATCTAGTGATACAACCGAGGAGATGATCGCGCTGCTCCCAGGGCATATTGTTTGGCTAACTCAATCTTTCCGGTAGTGTCCCAATTTGCCTGTGTCCGGCTTTCAATATCCTCTATCCATTTCTTTGCTAGCTTATGGCATGGGAGGTTTGGTGCTTTGCTACTTTTTTCTTCTCCACCACAAAAATATAAGAGTCCCTGCACTCTACTAAAATCATTCAAGGTATGACGGCTAAGTAGCGTGACAAGATCATCATGGGCAAGGGTGATCGATTTTCCATCTTCTTTTTTGGGGGGAGGGTTCTTGCCTTCGTCTGGCATTTTTAACTCTAAAGTCTTATTCCCGTAATTCCAAGAATAACTGTCTTCTCCCTCGCTTTCGGATGTGGACATACACCAGTACAATACCAATATAAACCAATATAAATCGCAAGTTTCACCACAAGTTTCACCACATGTTTCACCACATGTTTCACCACATGTTTCACCACATGTTTCACCACCCCACACCTGACACCAATGTTGTAACCCGCAATCCCGGCACACAGGGTAGACGACACACTGTTTGTATTAGTGACACTTGACTTAAAATTCTGGTACTTTAGGAGTATTTAAAGGAGTTCGTAAATGGGGTGATGAAACGGTGTCGCCTTTCTTATATGTATTTTATTCTACCTTAATACTACTTAATATTACAGAGGGTAAAAATATTGTTTAAACCAGCGACTGGCTTACTAGACTCAATGAGTCTTCAGGTTTTCTTTCACTATTGGTTACTGACGTTAACACTGGTATAATATTGAGTAAAAACTCACACAATAAAGTATCATAGAAATATAATCCTAAGTAAAACTAAGATAATAGAACACAATAGATATGTTAGATACGCTTTTCCTCTATGGTACCACATCACTCCATACTCACAGTAGCAACGATGAATGTTCTACCCATGTTGTCTAGGGAAGGACAACTGAGTGTCCAGCAACGAACAGAGTGCTGGTTGATCTGATCTCTTGGCTGCATGAATGCTTTTTATATAGGCATGACATACATACAGACATCACGAGGGTAATACGTCAGGCGTGTGAGTCATACATCAAACTCACACCGAGCTCATACAATAATCTACCTAACCGACATGTGTAATAAGGTCGATTTTAATCCTAGTGTAGCTGTCACGCGGTGACGCAGCTTTGTTTTCATAACATTTTGTTCCGCGGTTGATCGTGTTTTGGCCGCAGTTGATTGTGTTTTGGCCGCGGTTGATTGTGTTTTTGGCTTAGAGAGATAAGCGGGTGCGTTAATGGGCAATTGCAATTGTGTATAGGTTGGTAAATGAACAGTGGGGACAATCATGTGTTGGAGTCCGTGTTGTGCTTTTAGCGGTCGATACCGCTGTTGTCATCGGAAAATATTGCCGGTGAAGATGATGATGACACGAGTGGTGTCGCGGCTCGCGGGGCACCACATATAGTTTGATTGCCTCATCTCTCCTCTTAACACACACACACACACACACACACACACACACACACACACACACACACACACACACACACACACACACACACACATACACAAGCAGCAGCTCTTTCACGGATGAATGGGAGACACAATGAGACCTAATGTTGGTTGTTGCTCCTCCTCCTCCTCCTCCTCCTCCGACCACTGCACGTTTGATCTCAGACTCTTTCCTCCCTCCTTACATTTCTGAGCCCTTCCCTTTCCCTTCCTTTCCCCTCCTCTTTTTTCGCGTAGTGGTGTATGTCTTTCTTGGGTTTTGCCTGCGGGTTCCCTTCGATGGCCTGGTAACTGTTGGGCTAATATTAGTATACTGGAATAAGAGATGGGGATAGTGGTAGGAGTAGGCAGTAGGGTAGGCGGTGGCCGAAGTGATAGCGTACTGGACCCACATTCGCCGCGTGATGGACGACGCGGGTTCGAATCCTCACGCTACCACTCGGATTTTTCAGGCACCGCCGAGTGGCTTAAAACTACCCACATGCTGTCCTGAAGACCACCCATCAACCCGGACTCTAGAGGAAGCCGTCCAAGCGAATCAAGAACGAGTTCCGGGGGGCAGCATGAGCCAATGCAAGATGGCGCCACTATAAACACTCGCCTGCGCCAGAACTGGCTGGGCCGACCATCAGGCCCCACCTGGAAGAAGCCTTGGGCCGACCATCAGGCCCCACCTGGAAGAAGCCTTGGGCCGACCATCAGGCCCCACCGGGAAGATGCCTACCGGCGCAATAGGCAACAACGTAAAAAACAACAACAACGTAAAAAAAAATAAAAAAAATAAAAAAAAAGTAGTAGTAGTAGTGGCACCAGGTTTAGTAGATGTAGTAGTAGACAGTTTTCATTACCATACTTCTAGGAAAAATCAGGTGAAAAATATATGTAGGTGTTATTAATTCAAGGAGCTTTATTAATAGAAATACTAATAACATTTGTAACACTTATATATTTTTTACCAGATTGCAAGAGTATTTATTTTTTTCCTAGTCACACATTCATCATTAAATTTTATCTCTAATTCTACCTTTCTATACAACTACTTAGAACATGACGTATCTCCGTGTGTGTGTGTGTGTGTGTGTGATGACTGACTGCCTCTGATCGATGGCTCACCCTCGGGGCCTTGTGTTCATTTTCTCTCCACCACGCCGCAGCTTCTTTGCCTCCATGTCTCTCCCTCTCTCCCTCTCTCCCTCCTCCTCATCTCTCTCCCTCTCTCGTCCTCTCACTGCATCTCTCTCTCTCGCTCCACCCGTCCTTGCATTTCTCTCCCTTCCCTACCCACCTCTCATTCTCTCTTATTTCCTTCGTCCCGTCTTTACTGATACGAAGAGAGAGAGAGAGAGAGAGAGAGAGAGAGAGAGAGAGAGAGAGAGAGAGAGAGAGAGAGATGTTGCAAGGATGTGTCTGGTTGCATGACGATACGCAGAGTATAAATAGAGTCTGAGGGAAGAGGGAAGGAAGGAAGGAAGAGGAAAAGGGAAGGATGCAATAAGCGTGTGTCTGGTGGTGTGATGAATTGGAGGTGACTCATTTTGCGAAGAGGAGGAGGAAGAGGAAGAGGAAGAGAAGAAATGTGGAAGAGAGGGAAGGTGATATAAACAGATGGGAAGAGAGTGAAGGTTTGATAACTGGTGATAAAGTGGGAAGGAGAAATAAACGGTGGTGATGGCGATGTTGAGGACGAAGAAAAAGAGAGTGAAAGAGAGAGAAAGAGGAGAAAAAAAGAATGACAAAAGGGTGAGGTAAATCTGAGGAGGATGGAAGGAAGCTGATAAAGGAAGAAGATAGAAAAAAATAATAGGAGGGATGGGAATAAGAAACACAAGTACATACTGTTTATAAGATGAAAAAAAGAAAATAAGAAAAAGATGGCGGTGATGCTGAGGAGAGAAGGAGAAAGGGAGAGGGAAAGGGAGAGGAAGAAGAGGAAATAAGAACGATAAAAGTGAGGTAAAGACGAAGAGGAAGATGGAAGAAAACTGATAAAGAAAAAGACAAAAAAAAAACGAAGGTATTAGTAGAAAGAAAAACAGCTGATTCACAAAAATACATGTTGTTTAGAAGATGAAAAGAAGATAAAAATGAACGATAAAAGATTGAGGTAAACACGAAGAGGAAGACGGAAGGAAGCTGATAAAGAAAAAGACAAAAAAATACGAGGTATTAGTAAAAATAAAAACAGCTGATTCACAAAAATACATATTGTTGAAAAGATGAAAAGAAGCAAATGAAGTAAAAAAAACATAGCACTGAGAAGTAAGGAAGATTAAAGAAGAACAGAGGGAAATCGGATCCATAATAAAGGGAGAAGAATAAAATCACATTGAAACCTATACGGATAACAGATTGCGGCGGGAATAAGGAAATCTACTCTGGCATAAATCTTTCCCAATCCACTTTCATTTTTCTTGTGGGCGAGGCGGGAAGGCGGAATAGTAATAACAGGTTATGAAAGGTAGAGTGGCGCTGGAAGATGGATCGAGGAAAGCTGCCAGAAAATACCCATAAAAAAGGTATTGAATAGGGTGTCGAGGAGAGTGGACGTGGGATGGGTGGAAAGAGAGGCGTTGAGGTGTGAGACGCTGTGGTTTAATCCTCTCGTCGTAAAGATAAAGGAAAAAAGGAAAGGAAGGTAGTGGTACATTTCAGACGAAGAAAGGAACGGAAAAGAAAGAAGCGAGGAAGAGAGAAGGAGAAGAGAGTGGGAAAGAAGAGGATAAGATACAGAGAATTAAGACGGGATAACGAAAGGAAAAGAAAGGAGCGAGACAGAAGAGAAGATGGGGACGAGAAGGAAAGGAAAGAAAGAAGGAGAAATAGAAATAGTGAAAGGAAAAAAATCAGAATCACATATTTATGACGACGAAATGAGAAGTAAGGAGCGAGGTCATCTTCCTCCTCTCCTATTTCTTCAACGGCTTTCTACCTTTTCCTGTTTCAACTGCGTTCTATCCCTCTATTCCTTCTCCCTTTCACCTTCCATTCTTTATTCAATAGGTTGAGTGTATGTTTACTCTTCCCACACACTCTCTCCCCTCATTCCTGACCTTTTCACTTTCTCCTTTCACCTTCCTTCCTAGACAGTCCAGGTAAATCACTCTCTCTCAGTCGCTACCCTCTTTCCTATCCTTCCCTGCCTTTTCACGATCTCCTTTCACTTTCCTTTCGCGAGACTGTCCAGGTGATTCAAGAGTCTGCCTCCGTCTACTCTCTGGTGTGTTAAAGTGTGGCCAGGTGGCGCTGCAGATACTGGCCAACTCTCAAGCCTTCCATTATGGTCAAGAAACACTCCCCGGGAAACTTTCTGGTTCTCATTTATTGCCAGAAAACACACAAACACACACAAAAGATATAAACTGAATTTTCCTCCCGAACACACACACACACACACACACACACACACACACACACACACGAGGGACTTCAAGGGTAAGCTAAGAATGGTTACCTTCAGCAATTTTTCATTTATTCGTGTCGTGTGAGTGGCAGGTAGTACCCCAGGAGAGAGAGAGAGAGAGAGAGAGAGAGAGAGAGAGAGAGAGAGAGAGAGAGAGAGAGAGAGAGAGAGAGAGAGAGAGAGAGAGAGAGAGAGAGAGAGAGAGAGAGAGAGAGCATAAGAACAAAGAACGTAGAAGTCTGCAAGAAGCCGGTAGGCCTGTACAAGGCAGCTCCTTTGAACCTAAGCTCCCGTGAATCTAACCCCACCTAATATCGCTGTCCATGAATTTACATAATCTATTTTTTTAATGCGACAATTGTATTGGCACTCACCACATGACTGTTCAGCCTGTTCCACTCATCTACCACTCTTAATAAACCCATTTTTGCATATGTCCCTGTTGAATCTGAATTTATTCAGTTTAAACCCGTTACTTCGTGTCCTACCCGGTTCTCTTACCAACAGAACCTTATGAATATCCCCCTTATTAAAGCCCTTCATCCATTTATAAACCTCAATCATGTCTCCTCGCACCCTTCGCCTTTCTAGTGAGTGCAAGTTTAACTGTTTGAGTCTTTCCACGTATGGCAAGCTCCTTAACCTTGAATCATCTTAGTCATTCTCCTCTGCACCGACTCTAACATTTTGATATCCATTCTATAGTAAGGTGACCAGAACTGAACCGCATAGTCAAGATGAGGTCTAACTTATGCTAAATATAGTTTGAGGAAGACTTCGGCGCTTCTGTTGCTTACGGTCCTTGAAATAAAACCCAGTACCCTATTTGCTCGATTTCTAGCTTGAATGCATTGTGCTCTTGGACGGAGATCAGAGCTCACTAAGACCCCTAAATCCCTCTCGCACCCATACCCAGTAGTAGTAGTAGTAGTAGTAGTAGTGACGTAACCGGAGAGGGACAGGACCAAGATATAGAAATGGGAAATATGCAGAAGAGGGGAGGTGTAGCTGGGGGAACTTTATTTGCCACACGCAACAATTTGTGTTTACTGCAGGCTCAAGTCCATGAAAACTTAGGGGAGACATAGATAGATAGATAGATAGATATACTAGAATAACTAGATAGAAAGAGGGAAGAGGAGACAGGAGGAAAGAGGGTGGGAGAGGAGGAAAGGGAAACACAGGGGAAGACACACATAACATAAGAGCATAAGAGGAGGAGGTGGAATAAAAGAACTTAAGAAAAGGAGGAGGAGGAAGGAGAGGAGGAGGAGGCATCTTTTTCTCAATGATTCTCTATGATTCGCCATCAGGTGGCTGAATTCTGTGGCAGAGTCCCCCGTCGTAGGCGTAACTATTGTTTTCCCGGAGCTGGAGTTGACGACATCACAGCTGCCGTGGACGAGGTCTCCGCTGAGGCTTCTAATGACTCACTTTTGTTCTCCATACAGGTACGAACGATGTCACCACGACCCGGTCTCCTGAATTTTCCTTCACGCCCGATTTTCTCCTCTCTCCTCCATTTTCCTTGTTTTTCACTCCTTTGCTCCCTCTTTATTTACCATTACCTTAATTATCTCATTTTTTTCTTGTCTAGCATCGTTCTCTTTCCTTTCCTCCTCTTCGTGCTCCTCCTCCTCCTCCTTTATTTAGTATTACTCTTATTTATATTATTAGTTTCTTATTTCTTTCTTATTTTAAATCGTTCTCTTCCACCCCCCACCCCCCACCTCCTCGTCCTCCTCCTTCTCCTCCTATCTCAAAAAGAGTTGCTTCAGTCAGTTGAAAAGAGCTTACACCGGGTTTCCATAGGGACGCAAAGTGTAAGTGTTTATACTACAATGTACACCATAGTAAGATAGATAGATAAGAAAAGACAAGAAAATATGGAACACTTTCTTAGGGATCCCATCGCAAGCAGCTGGGTGTTGAGGGGACATTTTGGTGGTGGTGGCTGTCGGTTTGGTGGAGAGTGGCAGCCTGTTCCCTCACACTGGTTACAGCTTCTCCTGCTACTGTCCCTCCCCCGCTGTCTTGTGCTCCTTGCTTAATTCTTCCCGGACGGCGCGGGCCACCTTCTTCATTATTCTTTTCAGTTGTTTCTTCGCCACTTTTCCATTCCTTCTTGTGTTGGCGTCCTTGTCCATCACGGGTATGATCGAGACTGTCTGTTCACGGACTATTCTCTTGTATGGTGATGATAAACTTCAATTCAGTTTTGTCCGTTTCTTCATCTCCAGTAGCTTGATTTTCCTGATTTTCTGTAGCATCTTCGTAAGAAACAACCTTCCGTTGATTGACAACTTTTTCTTCTGTTACGGAAGGAGTAATCTTTTCAATAACTGTCTCATTTCTCACAGCGGGAACCTTTTCCTCTGTTACAACAGGGACTTCTTCTTTCTCTTTAGAAACAGTGACAATCTCTTCTGTAACCGAAGGGGCAGCCTGTTCAGTAACCTTCTTTTTTATCACAACAGGAACTTTTCCTTCTGTCGCCGTAGGGGCAGCCTGTTCAATAGCCCTTTCTTGTGGGGCAACCCTTTCAATAACCCTTTCTTGTGGAACATTCTGTTCAGTAACCCTTTCTTGTGGGGCATTCTGTTCAATAACCCTTTCTTGCGGGGCATTCTGTTCAATAACCCTTTCTTGTGGGGCATTCTGTTCAATAACCCTTTCTTGTGGGGCATTCTGTTCAATAATCCTTTCTTGTGGGACAACCCTTTCAATAAGCCTTTCTTGTGGGACAGACTGTTCAATAACCCTTTCTTGTGGGGCATTCTGTTCAATAATCCTTTCTTGTGGGGCATTCTGTTCAATAACCCTTTCTTGTGGGGCAGACTGTTCAATAACCCTTTCTTGTGGGACAGCCCTTTCAATAACCCTTTCTTGTGGGACAGACTGTTCAATAACCCTTTCTTGTGGGACATTCTGCTCAATAACCCTTTCTTGTGTCACAACAGGAACTTTTTCTTCTGTCGTCGAAGGGGCAACGTTTTCAACAACCTCCTGTTGAGGGACTACCGGGACTTTTCCTTCTGTCACCGAGGGGATAATCTTTTCAATAACCTTCTTCTCCTCTGCTACGAGAGGAAGTTCTGCTTGCTCCTTAGAGACACTTACGATCTCCTGTGTCACCGAAGGGGCAGCCTGCTCAACAACCTTCTCCTTTGTCACAACGGGGAGTTTTTCTTCCGTCACCGAGGGCACAACCTTTTCAATAACTTTCTCTTCTTTAACAACGTGGACTTTTCCTTCCGTCGCCGTAGGGGGAATCTTTTCAGCAACGGTCTGATTTGTCACAACGGGGACCTTTTCTGCTACCACCGAAAGGGTAACGGGTTTAACAACTCGAGTCACAACGGAGTCTTTTCCTTCTCCCACCGAGGGCACATCCTTTCTAACAACCTTCGCCGGCGTCACAGCAGGGACTGTCTTTTCAACGACTTTACCGTCTTGAGTGATAGGCGTAGTATTTGCTTCTTCAGCCTTTGCTTTTTCTTCCTTCATCTTGTTTTTCACGTCATCAACTTGGTGTTTCAAGTCTTCAATTGTTTCATTAAGATGTTTTTCGTTACGAACCTCTTTGATGTCGCTATTACACACATTCTTTTGGACTTCTTTTTGAATTACAGTTTCTTTCTCGACATCTTTTCCATCACTCTTCTCTGTAATATTCTTCTTCTCCACAGATGTCACTTTCGTGCTTTCCTGTGAAGGTAGAAGTTCTTCTTTCTCTTTCACAACAACTTCATTCGTTATATTGCTGGGCAGAATCTCCTTTCTTTGTTCTGTTCGTTCTGCCTCATGAAGTCCATCACTCTTCTCTGTAACATTCCTCTCCTCCACAGATGTCACTTTCGTACTTTCCTGTGAAGGTAGAAGTTCTTCTTTCTCTTTCACAACAACTTCATTCGTTATATTGCTGGGCAGAATCTCCTTTCTTTGCTCTGTTCGTTCTGCCTCATGAAGTCCATCATCCGCCTCTGTAACATTCCTCTCCTCTACAGATGTCACTTTCGTACTTTCCTGTGAAGGTAGAAGTTCTTCCTTCTCTTTCACAACAACTTCGTTCGTTATATTGCTGGGCAGAATCTCTTTTCCTTCCTCTGTTCGTTTTGATTCGGTTTTGTTTTTAGCTTTGTCGTCCGCCCCTACTTTTGGAACGATAAGATTTGCGTCTTTATCGTCCTGCGGCTTTTCTTCAGTTGTATTGGTAAGAGGCTGTACTATTAATTCCTTCTTAATAACAACTTCCTCCTTTATTTCATTACCCTCTTCGTCCATCACCTTTCTAACGTCCACCGTTTGTACTATGCTCCCGTTGTCTGGAGTCTGTCCCGTCACTGTTTCACTCTCTGTCACAGATTTTTCACCCCGTTGTTTACCGTCCTCATCTACATCAATCGTGGTTTCCGAAGTCTTTGATACAGTTCCGTTGGGTCTTACGTCAATTTCTGTCGTCTTCTCAGCAACTGTCTTTTTTCCGGTTTCTTGCCCCGTTTCATCGGTATTATTAAAGACTTTCCTTTCTGTGGTCTTAATGGTGTCGTTAGAGGCTATTTCTGAGCTGGTCTTCATTAGTTCAGTCATATTCGGTGTTTCTTGAGGTTGTCCCTTGTAAAGAACTCGATATTCCTCGATAGCGGCTCTCACCGCTGCCGCACACGAGGAGTCCACATCCGGGAGCACCTTCAGCCCCGGTACCCCAGAGCCCTCCACCTGAGGCCCGGCCACCAGCACTAAGAAGACCGTCCCAACAATGAAGAGGTTCATGTTTGCTGAATGAAAGTTTATGAAATTAAGAAGAGTTACGGTTTTGTCACAGAAAACCAATCTGGGATTGAAAACAGAATGGCCTCCGGAACACAGACCGGGCATGGAAAATGATCCTCTCGGGTCTTCCTCCGTTATAGGAACACACACGACGGCGAGAAATTGGGATGTAAAGTCTGGTGTGTGTGTGTGTGTGTGTGTGTGTGTGTGTGTGTGTGTGTGTGTGTGTGTGTGTGTGTGTGTGTGTGTGTCTGAAACATCGGAGGAAGACTGAGACTAGAGGCTGGGTAGAATACCTGTAGAAAGGAAGGAAAGAGGGGATATGTCCTCAAAGTGTAAGGGAGGGTGACAACTCTTGGATGTGTGCTTTCAGAGCAGCACACATCAGTTTTATACTTAACTCAAAACTCTTAGCGATTGTTAAGTCTTGAGGCCAGCAAACAACACTTCTATGCTTTTGTTAATGTGGATTGCCATTGTAAGGCCCTTCGATATTCCGGCAGCTCACATCACTCCTTTCTTACTCCTCCCAGTATTTGCCAAGTTACCTAGACAACATACAAGCTCCTATACTCCTGTTAGTGCTCTTTTTCGGTCATGGTTAGGTCTAAGACAGCTCACTTCACTCCTACCTCTTAGTTGTAATCTTCTCTGTCATTGCCAAGGCAGGTCACTTCACTTCTACTTGTTAATACTCTTCCACAGTCATTGTCAGTTTACCGGGGCAGCTCACAACAGTTCTATACACCTGTCAACACCCATCCTCAATCACTTCTAAGTCTAAGGCAGCTCGCGTCACTCCTGTATGTCTTGTTATTACTCTTCCCCAGTCATTGTCAAGTCACCAAGGCAGCATACAGTCCAATATATACTCTTGTCAGCGTCCAATTTCAACCAATGTCAAGTCTAAAGCAGCTCACCACTCCTTTTTTTTTTTTTTTTACAACAAAGGAGACAGCTCAAGGGCACAAAAAAAGGAAACAATAATAAAAAAAATACCCTGATACTCTTATCTCCTGTTATTACTCTTCCCTAGTTATTGCCAAGTCATCTGATCAGCATACATCACAACTCTACTGGCATCACGCTACAAGGAAGCTCACATCACTCTTTCCCTCTTGTGACTACTCTTCCCCAGCCCGCCAGAAAAGAAGACCATTAGAAAACAAGCCCACTAAAAAAAAAGTCTGCTATTAAAAAAACATCTGAAAAAAATATTTAAATGATTTTCATATAAAGTTTTGAGCGGTACTGGCAGCTCGGGCGATTCCATTTTGATATGCGGGATGATACTGTCTTACCGCGCCGCAATGAAACATAAGCCCGCTGAAATAACAACCGCGGAACAGTAAAAAAAATATAAAGAGTTACCTTCCTGGTCGGTAACGTCTATGGGTCAGGGCATTTTTTTGTGTGTATCGTTTGTACTAACCTTTTTTCCAACTGGTTTCCCTTTAAAATCATCACCAATTAACGCTTTCAACAATGGCTCACTTCCTCTTTTGTAATGTACATGAAACAGATCATTTTAAGTGGTCCGGATATAATACGTTTGAGTCAGACCATTGTGTACTTTCCTTTTTCAACGAGTATCCCTTTAAAAACATGATCAATTACTCGCTTTCAACAATTGTTTACTTCCTCTTCTGTAATATATAAGCAGCCGACAATTGTAAGCTCACCGGATATATTACCTTTTTTAATTTCTATATGTATGTCTTTATACCCATGAGCAAATACCGCTTTCAACAATGGCTCACTTCCTTTCCTGTAATAGATATGTGTGTGTGTGTGTGTGTGTGTGTGTGTGTGTGTGTGTGTGTGTGTGTGTGTGGAGGTCGTGTGGGGCTTGTCTCTGCAGTATGAAATGTCACGCTCGTCCTGTATATTTCTCAATCATCAGTTTTGTAAAATCAACCTGATGATCCAAAGTGTTCTGAAGCCAATTCCACTTAACAAGATTTCAGGATTCCATTGTGCGATTTTCAGTTTGTTTGTCATCGCCTGCTTTCTTCTTTCCTTCCTTTTTTTTTTTTACGGCACAGAGAGCAACGCAAGGGTAACAAAACGATGTAAAAAAAGCCCGCTACCTTTACCTTTAATTTGTTTAGTTTCCCTCCTATTCCTATTATTTTCCCCTTTTTCCTTTTTATTTCTCCCCTTTTCCGTTTTCTTAGTATAAAAATGACATTATTAGACTAAATTTTCATATGATTGTGTTTCTTTTATTTCTTTTCAGTCTGTTTAATCTGTCTTTTCTTTCTCTCCCATTTTTTTCCTTCTCTGTTTTATAAGTTTCCTTGTGTTTATTGTCACTTTTTTTTTCATTCAGTGCTTTCAAATCTCTTTCTCTTTGTAGTTTCTTCCTATTCTTATTCTTTCCAACTCTCTTTTTTCACTCATGACCTTCTATGCTAATATCTGACTCTCCCTCCCTTCCTCTGCATTACCTCCCAATCCTTCCCTTCCTGTCCTTTCCTTTCCCTTCCTCTGCTCCATCGCCCGCTCTTCCCTTGCCTTTCATTCCTTCCCTTCCTTTCCTTTCCTTTCCTCGGCTACCTCGCCCGCCCCTCCCTTGCCTTTCATTTCTTCCCTTCCCTCCTCTTCCCTTTCTTCCTTTCCTTGGCTCCCTCGCCCGCCCCTCCCCTGCCTTTCATTCCTTCCCTTCCCTTCCCTTCTTTTCCCTTCCCTTGGCTCACTCGCCCGCTCTTCCCTGCCCTTCATTCCTTCCCTTCTCTCCCGGTAATTGTATCAGGAAAATTATGCCGTCCCATAATTTATACCCCTGTTCAGTGCGGCCTCTCTCTCCCTCTCCCTTTCTCCTTCCCCCATCTATCTTTCACCTGCATTGCTGAATCAAGATGGGAGGCAACCTATTCCCGTTTTCCTTATCAGTCGACTTTTTAAACCATCACTGCTATTTGCTTCCTTCGCCTTAGGGCCAAATTGCTAAACAGTTCGTCGCCCGAGTTCTCATATTTGACAAGGCTTTCGTAGGAGTTGTGGGCATTTCCAGGGGTAGTTTTGTGACCCTGGTGGTAGTGTGACCCTTCCTCTGTGCCGTGAACCTAAGAAACACATATTTGACAAGGCTTTCGTAGGAGTTTGGGGCATTTCCAGGAGTAGTTTTATGACCCTGGTATTAGTTTGACTCTTCTTCTGTGCCGTGAACCTAAGAAACACATAACTGAGAAGGCTTTCGTAGGCGTTGTGGGCATTTCCAGGGGTAGTTTTGTGACCCTGGTGGTAGTGCGGCCCTTCTTCTGTACCATGAACCTAAAGAAACACTCATTAGAACCCGATTGAGCCCCTCCTTGACCTTTAGAAATAGGTGGTGAGAACCGAAAAGGTCTTATAATACCGACCTTAGTCCAGACCTTCGTCCACGCTGTTTTGTTGGTGTAGCGAGCAGGGAGGAAAAAAAAGGCAAACCAACGGAAATAAAGAGAAAATATGAGAGAGGAAGAACGAGAGGGAGGGAAAGAGAAAATATTAGGAAAATGAAGCAAAGGGAAGCAGCTCAAGGGAATAAAACACATAAAAAAAACCGCTAGACGCTGCTCCGAACGAAAGCAAAAATGAACGAGAGGCCAGCATTGAATATACCGTTATTTTTTGTTGATGTAGCGGCCTTTTTTTCGTTGACGTTAGCGGGACTTTTTGTTGATGTTCTTGTTTTTTATGCCCTTGAGATGATGCCTCCGTTGCTGTAAAAAAATAAATAAAATAGAGATGGAAATGCTCCTTGGTTGAACGCCTTGTTCCGGTTGGTGGGTGATCGTAGCTTGGTGGTTTTAATTTATAGCTGGTGTATGTATGTGGGTGTGTTGGTAAAGGCTTGCATTTGGGTAGCTTTAAATAAGTTATCGTGTAGCTTCGTAGTTCATCTTTTTCCTTGGTCGGTTTTGGTTGTAATGCGTTTGACGGGAAATTGTATGTCTTTGTGATGTTGGGAAAGCTTGGTGGAATGGTGTGCTGTTGTGTGTGTGTGTGTGTGTGTGTGTGTGTGTGTGTGTGTGTGTGTGTGTGTGTGTGTGTGTGTGTGTGTGTGTGTGTGTGTGTGTGTGTGTGTGTGTGTGTGTGTGTGTGTGTGTTGTGATGCGATGTATTGTGGTGTTGGTAAAGTGCCATTGGTGGTGATGATGGTGATGGTGGTATGAGTGGTGTGGTGGTGTGGTGTTGAGAATTAGTGTGAGAGGTTGTGGTGAAAAAATGGGAGTGTCAAGGTGTCTGTGTGTGTGTGTGTGTGTGTGTGTGTGTGTGTGTGTGTGTGTGTGTGTGTGTGTGTGTGTGTGTGTGTTGAGAGTATTTCCTTCTCTCATGTCACACTCTCTTAAATCTCCTTCCGCATTTCTCTCCCTCTTCGTTTTCTCCATTTTCCTCTTTCTCATTTTTTTTTGTTGTCTCTCTTTACTCGTTTCATTCTCTTTCGTGTTCTCTTCGCCCCTGTTTTCTTTTTCATCAGTCATATCTCTCTTCACTTCTCTTTATTAACACTTCCCATTTTTTGTTGGTCTTTATTTCTCGCATTCTCCCTCTTCCTTTTTTTTCTTCTGTCTGAATTTTGTGTTTTCTCGTTCTCTGTTGCATGCTGTGTTATTCTCCATCTTCCTCCTCTTTCTCCTCCTGCTCCTCCTCCTCCTCCTTCTTTTCCAACTTTCTTCCTCTTTTTTAGTAGTTAGCTTTTCCATTATCTCATTTTCTCCCATTCTTCCACTTCTTTATCCTCTCTTTCTCTTTTTTTTGTTATGTTGTTTTCTTCGTTTTTCCCCACCTCTCATCCTTCCTTTCTCATCTTTTCTTTCTTTGCCATTTGTTGTGCCTTATTTTCTCTTTCCTCTTTCTCTCCACATTTTATTTTTTACTCGGTTTTCTTTCTTTTCTCTCTCATCTTTCCTCCTAATTTTTCTCCGCCGTTTGCTTTCCTGTTTTTCTCCCTCTGCCTCATTTTTCTTAATATTTTATCTTTCCCTCCCTCTCGTTCTTCCTCTCTCATCTTTTCTCTCCGCTCCTTTTCTTCTTCAATCTTATTTTTTCTCTCCCGTTTCTCTCTCTCTCTCAAATCACTTAAAAAAAATAAAAGTCCTGGACCTGATAAAGTATATCCATTATCCAACTCTGCAGAAAGAAACAAAGAGCGAAATACTCTCCTCCCTCACAACCGTATTCAATATGTCCTTGCGACAAGGCATTGTCCCTTCAGATTGGAAAAAGGCTAACGTGACACCGATTTTTAAGAAAGGAGACAAAAAAGTACCAGGTAATTACAGGCCCATTAGTCTAACTTCGGTTGTAGGTAAGCTACTTGAGGGCATAATTAGAGACAAAATTGTGAGTTACCTTGAAAGCCACTCATTAATTGGAGACTCAAAACATGGCTTCCGAAACAAAAGATCCTGCCTATCAAATCTATTAACCTTTTATAACGACCTCTTCACTGTTTATGACGTAACCAAATCACTGGAAGTAGTCTATCTTGATTTCCAGAAAGCGTTTGATAAAGTCCCGCATCATAAATTACTTTACAAATTAAAGCAAATAGGTATTGACGGTCAGGTAAACCAATGGATCGCGAATTGGTTGAGCAAAAGACAACAAAGAGTAGTGATTGACGGATTTAACTCAGAGTGGGCGCCGGTCACTAGTGGCGTCCCTCAGGGCTCGGTTCTTGGCCCAGTGCTCTTCATTATTTACATCAACGACGTGGATGTTGGACTCAATAACTGCATTAGTAAATTTGCAGACGACACAAAGACTGGTAACTCGGTTCTCACTGACGAAGACAGGCAAAGCCTCCAAGAGGATTTGCACAAAATTTCAGCTTGGTCGGATAGATGGGAGATGCCCTTTAACGTAGACAAGTGCCAGGTCCTTCAAGTTGGAACGAGGAATAAGAAGTTTGATTACGAAATGCGCGGCGTTAAACTCAAAAGCGTTCAATGCGTCAAGGACTTGGGGGTCAAAATCGCGTCAAACCTCAAATTCTCACAGCAATGCATCGATGCAGCTAATAAAGCGAACAGAATGTTGGGCTTCATTAAAAGAAACTTTTTATTTAAGAATAAAGATGTAATACTCCCGCTCTACAACAGTTTAGTCAGACCCCACTTGGAATATGCGGTACAGTTTTGGTCTCCCCACCATGCAAAGGATATTGCTAAATTAGAAGGTGTTCAGCGTCGGGCAACGAAAATGATCCCTTCCTTGCGCAACAAATCCTACGAAGAAAGGCTTTCTACCCTTAACATGTTCTCTCTTGAGAAACGTCGCCTCCGAGGAAAACTGATCGAATGTTTTAAAATACTTAATGGTTTCACGAATGTAGACAGATCAACATTGTTTATGATCGATGACACTTTGCGCACGAGGAACAATGGCGTAAAACTCAGATGTAGACAAGTAAATTCAGACTGCACCAAATTTTTCTTCACCAACGTTGTAGTGCGAGAATGGAATAAGCTTCCACCGTCAGTGGTCCAGTGTAACACGATTGACTCCTTCAAAAATAAGCTCGACCGTCACTTCCTTCAACTTAATATCAACTAGAGTAGAAATGCAACGTTTTGGAGTCTTCTGATTAATGTAAAATCACTTAGGTTTAAGGACAGACCACCAAGTCTGGACCATGGGGTCTGTGTGGTCTGATTTTCTATGTAAATCTCCTCTCTCCTCTCTCTCTCTCTCTCTCTCTCTCTCTCTCTCTCTCTCTCTCTCTCTCTCTCTCTCTCTCTCTCTCTCTCTCTCTCTCTCTCTCTCTCTCTCTCTCTCTCTCTCTCTCTCTCTCTCTCTCCCATCGTTTCTTTTAATATATTCCGCCGTTTGTTCCTTCTCTCTCTTACTTTTTTTACCCTCCCTTCACGTCCTCTCTCTTCTCTATCTTTCCTCCTCTTTCTTTACGTTGGTTTGTCATTATTTATTTTCTTACCCTGTCTTCCTTTTATTTTCTTTACTTTCCACTTTCGTCATTTCTTTACCATCCTTCTTCCTTTTCGTTTTTAATTTCTCTACCTTATATCTCAGCTCTTTCCCTCTTTATCTTCTCTTTTTCCTTTCCTTTCATCCTTCCTCTCCCATAATTCTTCCTTTTTTTCTTTTCGTGTTTAGTTTCTCTACCTTATATCTCTGCTCTTTTCCCCTCTATCTTCTGTTTTTCATTTCCTCTCATCCTTCCTCTCCCACCTTTCTTCTTTTTTCTTTATCCTTTTACTTTGCTCTCTGTTTCTTTCACCTCTTCATCTTATTTTTCTTCTTCTCTCGGTTTGGTGTATTTGTTTGTTTTCCCTCCACCTGTCCACCGGCGCCTTGTCTTCAGTCTTTCGGGGATAGTCTTGTTGTCTTATTTATGACCCTGTGTCCACTCTTTCTCTCTGGTGTTTTTCCGCCTGCGACTCTTTCTATCTGCTATGTCCGTGTGTCCCATCTCTCTCTCTCTCTCTCTCTCTCTCTCTCTCTCTCTCTCTCTCTCTCTCTCTCTCTCTCTCTCTCTCTCTCTCTCTCTCTCTCTCTCTCTCTCTCTCTCTCTCTCTCTCTCTCTCTCTCTCTCTCTCTCTGTGATACTCATCCTCCAATCTGCAGCCTCTTTTTCCTTCCTCTTATCTCTCGTCTCTCCTTCCTCTTGCTCTCCAACTGATTGCCTTCTCACCCTCTCCCTTCCTCCTCCTTCTCCTCCTCCTCCTCCTCCTCCTCCTCCTCCTCCTCCTCCTCCTCCTCCTCCTCCTTCTATTCATTCCTTTACATGCATTCCTCCTTTGTTTACCTATCTATCTACTCCTCCTTTCCTCCCTTCCTGCCATCTTGTTTTCTCTCTATTTCTCCATCATCACTTCTGCTCCCCACCTCCTGCTTTTTCCATCTCTTTTTCTACTTATTGCTCTACTTTTCCTTCTACCTCACAACTCCTCTCTCTCTCTCTCTCTCTCTCTCTCTCTCTCTCTCTCTCTCTCTCTCTCTCTCTCTCTCTCTCTCTCTCTCTCTCTCTCTCTCTCTCTCTCTCTCTCTCTCTCTCTCTCTCTCTCTCTCTCTCTCTCTCTCTCTCTCTCTCTCTCTCTTACCAGCTCCTCCTCCGCATCCTCTTCCTCCTCCTCCTCCAGACCGCACGGAACAGGACACACTCTTTGTTTTGCACGCTGGCACGAACAACGTTCAAACAACGCGCACGGAGGAAATTTTAGCCGACTACCGTCGAGTAATCCGCCGCTACAAGGAGAAGTCACGCCACATCATTGTCTCCGGGATTCTTCCGAGAATCAACGCCTTCACAGGCTTCCACAGAAAGGCGTCAAACATCAACAACAGACTGAAGCGCCTCTGTCAGGACGAGGAAGTTTCGTTCGCAAATGTGTGGGATCATTTCTTTGACAACCCCGACCTTTTCCGTCCTGACGGTCTTCACCTCAATGCGATTGGCTCAGCACGGCTTGGTAGGCTGCTAAACGAAGAAGTACTTTTGTACTCAAAAAAACTCCGAGCGCGGGAGGGACACCAAAGTATCGTAAACAATCAACCAGTAGAGCCCGCCCATCATACACCAACGCCCCCAACAGAAAACACACGCAGACACCGGACTACTGTGCCTCGAAGCACTGAAGTCAAGAAGGACATTTCTGTCCTATACACCAACGCGCGGAGCTTAATACCCAAACGGGATGAGTTACTTGCCTACGTTGACGCAGAAAGTCCGGACGTGATTGCCATCACCGAAACGTGGGCCACCTCTGACCACCTAATGACCGAATTATCAATTCCAGGATACGAGAGCTTCTACAAAAACAGACTTCACAAGAAAGGAGGAGGTGTTATTCGTTACGTCAAGAACAAATACCCTGCCGTGGAAGTAACCAAAGGAGACTCAGAGAAATATGACACTGTATATGTTGAACTGGGCCCGTATTCTACATACCGTCATAACTTCTTCTGACGGTCATAGCGGAACAAAATGGCGCATTTCAGACATAACTCCGTCAGAAACTCTTATGGTCGACCATAAACTCTTATGGACGACCATAAAATTGCGCGGGACGCTGAGGTCGGGTTCACCCTGTCATAACTCTGCTTATGACCGTCAGAAGCGCGTCAACATGGCAGCCCCACGTCAACACGCTCCCCAGCCTTTTCGAAGAAGAGACGTACTGAACGAGCTCAGCGATGCTGAGCTTATCAGGAGATACAGACTTGACAAGGAAGGTATTTTGTACGTCACTGATCTTGTGAGGGAAGCCTTGTCAAGTGACACCAAGAGGAGAAACCCACTCACCCCGGAGATGAAGGTGATCATCACACTGCGGTATCTTGCCACGGGAAAAATGCAAATGTGTAGCAGCGACGACCTCGGCCCATCACAGCCCAGCATCAGCAGAGCCATCACCCAGACCATTGACGCCCTTGCAAACGTCAATATCCTCAAGCAGTTCATCAGCTTCCCCACCACCCAAGACGTTACTGAGGCGAACAAGGCAGACTTCCTCACCATTGCAAATTTTCCTGGGTTATTGGTGTCGTTGATGGGACACACGTAAGGATTGTGGCACCAAAGGAGGAGGAAGACGTGTTTGTCAACCGCAAGGGATATCACAGTATTAATGTGCAGGTCATATTCGATGCCAACTATCGAATACTGGATATCCTAGCGAAGTGGCCTGGCTCAGTGCATGATGCACGTATTTTGAATGGCTGTGGAGTGGCAGAATTGTTCCAGAGAGGGCATGTGCCACCAGGTAGTCACTTGTTGGGAGACAGTGGCTATCCCAGCAAGCCATGGCTCCTGACACCTTACCTGCGACCTCTGCCTGGACCTCAGTCACGCTATAATAGGTGAGTAGATTGTCTTTATTTTTCTTTGGGGTATCAGTATAGTTTCTTACAATAAACATGTTGAACGTGAGATCCGCTAAAAAATTTGTAGAGTTGACATGCCACGCACTACCAGGTGTAATTAGCAAACTGAGCCAATCACAACATTTACCTATTATATAGAGAGTTCGGGTAATAGGTTAGGCTAAGTTTCGACTGATCGAAAAAAACTTAATTACCTATTTAGGTTCATTTTAGAATAATAATAAAAAACGAAAATAGCAAATAAATCAGGAAAAAACTCAACCTAACCTAGATTAACTGGCAACAAAAAATACACATATTATATCAGCTTAAATAATAATTAATGACGTTAATAATAAGTACATCAGATTTAAAGAAAATAATACACCTTTGCACCTTCAAATTTAAAGAAAAAGATCTTTAAATGAAAAAAAATTGTCAGAATTTTAAAGAGTTGATTTTCCTAGTAAAAAGGTTGACCTTCAAATTTAAAAAGTTGACTTTTAAATTAAAACACTTGACTTTCAAATTGCAAAAGTTGACTCAAATTAAAAAAAAATAGATTTCAATTTAAAAAATGTAATTAACCCGGTAACAGCGACGGGCCAAATTTGTGGCTTTACCGTGTACCAGCGACAGGCCAAATTTGTGCCATGATATAAACCCCTCAAAACAGATGATACATAATCTGATCACAAATGCTTTGATATATATTATGAAATGGTTTGTGTGAGGGCTGATTTTTTCTCATTTTTCTCGCCTGGAGGGACCATTAACTCGTGGGCTTCGGCTATGGGAAAGCCGAGAAGTGCCCGAGAAATGACAAAATTACTCTGCATTTTGAGACTAAAAAAAGAGCATGGAATGTACATCAAAGTACTCCTCTCATAACCACAGCCACGACTCGTCAAAGCCCTAAAAAGGATCTGTCGACGTTCTCGGGTTAAGAAACATGATCCCCGCTGCTACCGGGTTAAACTGAAAAAAAATTGTCAAGGACAGTCAAATTTAGTCAAGCAAAGTCAAATTTAGTCAAGCTAGGTATGGCAAGTAGTGAATTTACCCATAGTTAATGGAACATAAGTACTTAATATTGACTGCCATTATCATTTGTATTTTCTTTTAGGGCCCACAAACGGACACGGAGTGTTGTGGAACGGGGAATAGGACAGCTCAAGCGCCGCTTTCATGTCCTACACAGCGAGGTCCGAGTAACTCCCCCGGTGAAGGTGTGCAAGCTGATACATGTATGCGGCATGCTCCACAACATCTGCAAGGACAGGAATATTCCCATTCCTCTCGATGCGGCTCAACCTAACGCTGAAGAAGTGGATCTTGCCATGGCACAACCTGAAGGTGTGCAAGTTGTGCCGCCACTTCCAGCTGGTCAGCGGAATGAAGGTCGCCTGTATCGAGATGAATTCTGCAACTTGCATTTCCAGTAAGTTGGATATTTTATATATATATGTTTTTCGAATTGAATCTGGGAAACACTCATTTCTTAAGAATCTGCATTATTCTGTATCATTATTATTATGAAACTACCTACTAGTTAATTTGTTTTTCGTTCTAGCAATGAAGACTGAAACCCGTTCCTCAGCACGACTGGACAAGTACATGCCAAGGTACTGTTCCACTTGCATTAATAAAGTAATCAATCTATCAATCAATTATAACCCATATTCCTTTTGTAAACATTTGCAAATTAACAGTCCCCTCTTTGTTGTCAATACTCTAAAAACACTCATAGTACTCCTTCAATCTTCTTATACCTTCCACACTTACAATTACATTCCTATTCACACCCTTTACATTCATAGTTCATACACACCTTTTCATTCTTTTCTCAAGCTCCCTTCACTTCCTTCAAGAACATCTCCCTATTATTCTGAAAGTCATTTCTCACCTTCCCTCCTAGCTCTTCACACATTGCCTTTTTATTCTCCATTAGTGTTCTTTTTGCATTTTTTTTACATATTCATTTTAATCTCTTTTTCCAGTGCATTTGTACACTGTATCATTCCTGCATAAGCATAATTAAATTAGTACAACTAAGGTTTCACAATCATAGAACTATGTGCATCCTTTTCTACTTTTATTAGGTATATTATTTGTTTTTCCTTTCCTTTTCAATTTGTAACTTGAGTAAAATTTGTTTAAGACGCATGGCTTCCGCTTTTTCTTTGGCAGCTGCCTCCCGTGCCCTTTCAGCTGCCTCCTGCGCCCTTGCAGCTGCCTCCTGCGCCCTTGCAGCTCCTGTGAAGGCCCGAGCACAAGCCGCCACCTCCTCTGCAGCTGCCTTCATGGCCCGTGCAGCCTCCTCCCCAGCCTGTGCAGCTGCTGCTGTAGCTCTTGAAGCTACAGCCTCCTCCTCAGCAGCTGCCACCTTTGCTTGAGCAGCTGCTGCATCATCCTCAGCTGGCACCTTCCCCCAGGCACCCCCCTCAGTTTGTGGCTGCAGGGTGGGCTCAGGCACAATTATTACTGGTGCCTCAGCACCTCCCTGACCTACAATGAGCTGGCTCGCTGGCTCTGCTGCGTCTTCACTGCAAGTAATGTATAAAGTCATGAAATGGGTGTACAAATGAGCAGTTATAAACTAATGCAGATCTGCCATAGGGTATCTTTTTCCTTTCATATACTAGGGAGTAAATATGGCATAGTGTTATGGAAATGGAAGGCATACTCATACTAAATTAACGACAATCAATAAGGTCTAGAAGAGTTGCATATCTTTGAGGGGATTGATATTAAGAGGAGGATTCAATGAGTTCTCGGCCTAACAAAGGAGGAGTGGAGACAGGAGCCCGCCAATGCTGTAACATGTTGGTATAGGTTCCAACAAGTAATGCATGGGCTGGCATCCTTTCAGCATTTTCCATTGAGTTACAAGGTGACTTTTCATAAGTGATTCACCCACCATTCTTCAGGGACGGAATTTCAAAATTGAAGACGAGATTGGAGAAGTGCATCACACTCAAAGGCGGTTACGTTAAAACAAAAAAAAGTAAGTGGAGTGAACCTTTGCTCTATTTTTCCTCATTCTGAGGTAGGCCAAGAACTCATTGAATACACCTTAATTGAGAAGTACTATGAACCAAGGTAGGATTGCATCAATTGACAGAAGTTGCTGTAGCTTTGACGTTACCTGCAGGTATAGTTAACTTGAACTAAAGCCTTTAATTAAACAATCTATTCCAACAGTAAAGATATATCTCTCATATGTTCTTTCCAAGTGATGAGTTATGTTTCTAGTGTTTTGTAACATACTGGTTGAAGCAAATGACAAGCTTTTATTACTTTTGCTAAGCAGAACTGACTATATTTAAAAATGAGAGGAATAGAACTAAAGAGTGTACTTCACAAATTAAACAAATAGATACATACATGTCGACAGTCCTTTGATGTCCAAGGTCATCAATCTCCTCAAATCCCGTGATGACCTTGCTGTCTTGCCCCAAAACGTCCCCGACAAGCTCATCAATGGGGTCAAGGGGAGGGGGTGGAGGGCCGCCACCTGGGAAAAAATAAAAATTCATGTATTTTTTGCTTTTTTCCCCTTCTACTAAAGCACTACATTAGTGTCTTCTCAGAATGTAATGCTAAAGTGGATTATGACAGGTACTTTACTGAGATGTTATAAAACTTGTTTTTGTCTCCTGCCTGTAACTTGACCTCTCTCAATGAGTGTATCAAGACACCTCTCCACCCGGAATTGACCTCTCTTTTGGCTAATCTATAGTATCTTCTGTTGTGAGAGCGGCAATTAGTGGGCTTTTTTTCTACACTTTTTGTTGCCCTTGAGCCAACTCTTTGTTGTAAAACATAATTATATATAAAAAAAAAATAGCTGCTGCACTCCCACCACTATTCAAGGTGTGTGTGTGTCAGAAAGGAGCATTTCTTCCTCTTTCATACTTTATCTTACAGGCATCTCTGATGAAAGAAAGTACGAGTAATAAGGGTAAGAATGGACTCTACATAATATTCATTACAAACTTAAACTGGTTTACCCATATATATAAACTAAACGAAAATTTATGGCAAATAGCATCCTGTTTCTTTCAATACAAAACTATTTCAATGTGATTGATTTCCATCAAGCAGTTGTCTGTTGATGGCAACAAGTATGGGTATTGCAACATACTTCTATAAATATCCATGTTTGTATATATATATATATATATATATATATATATATATATATATATATATATATATATATATATATATATATATATATATATATATATATATATATATATATATATATATATATATATATACACACACACACACAAGACTCATTTTAGTACCGTGCCAGTAATTCATTACCTACCAAATGAAACATCACTAGCTCTTCATATATCTTTTCTACAAACGTTCAACAATCATGGAAACGCTTTCAAAATCCAATTCAAGGACTATTTATTGTTGAAAATAGGGGATAATATTCACGAAAGAGTAGCCCCCTATGGCGGCGGCCGCGGCGACAGTGCAGCTGGTGTTGTGAGAAATACCTCCTTGCAGAAATAAGACATATAGCAGCTGATGTTGTGAGAAATACCTCCTCGCAGAAATAAGACATATATATGTGGGGGGTGTCCATGGGGTGGTGCAGCCCCCCCTGGTTAGAAGGGGGCGTCGAGGGGGGTGATGCCCCCCCCGTTAGCAGGTCGTTAGCAGGTCGTAAAGCTCGGTTGGAGAAGTTTAAATATGCTCTCCCACCCTAAACCCTCTGCGAGATATTTTGCAGCTGCACCGTCGCCGCGGCCACCGCTAAAGGATGCTACTCTTTCGTCAATATTATCCCCTATTTTCAATAATAAATAGTCCTTGAATTGGATTTTGAAAGCATTTCCATGATTGTTGAACATTTGAAGAAAAGATTTATGAAGAGCTAGTGATGTTTCATAAGGTAGGTAATGAACATATGAACGTTGGAGTCTGCAAGAGGCCGGTAGGCCTAAACAAGGCAGCTCCTTTGACCCTAAGCTCCCGTGTATCTAACCCCACCTAGTATCGCTGTCCATGAATTTATGTAATCTATTTTTGAATGTGACAATTGTATTGGCCCTCACCACATGACTGCTAAGCCTATTCCACTCATCCACAACCTTGTTGGTAAACCAATTTTTGCCTATGTCCCTGTTGAGTCTGAATTTATCCAGTTTAAACCCGTTACTTTGTGTCCTACCCATACATACTGGCATGGTACTAAAATGAATCTTTACCATATATATATATATATATATATATATATATATATATATATATATATATATATATATATATATATATATATATATATATATATATATATATATATATGATATTCAAAGTGCTCAGAATGAGACAAAAAATGTGTAATGGGTGTTTATCAGTTAAAGCTAATATATGAAAACTTACTTACCAGTTCCATTCCGATGATCTCGAAAGTTCTTCAGCTTCATCCTTGACTTAGAAGTGATGGTGAACCATCGCTTCTTTACCTCAACGGCCGTCCTCTCATGGTGGAACTGTCCATTCAGGTCGGCCGTAATCTTCGTCCAGACATCGTGTTTCTTTTGGTTGGAAACACCAACCGTCTTGAAGTTCCTCTTCAAAACGTGGACTTCGTCCCTGTATAACATAGCCAGCTGGAGAGACTCGTCGTCTCCCCAGTTAGCCTTCCTTTGACGTTTAGGTTGAGGATCCATGCCGTGAGTAAACACTGCCGAACAGCTGAGAGGGCGGTACATTTGTTTACACACTTTTCAACGGGAATACGTTTCAGCGCATTTTCTCATAACGAATTTCTATTTTACCGTTTCTAACTTCCCCAAAAGTCGTAATATGAGGTCAAAATAATGTAAATCAAAGAAAATGATGTCAATAATATATTATATTCCATAAATTTTAAGTTAACAAATTGTGAGCCGTGCGTTCTAGCGGCTCACGGTGTTGTTGATTTACTGCGCTATGGCCGACGACAAGAAGAAGAAGAAGAAGACTTCTGACGGTCATTCTACTGACGGTCATAAATTCTGTTAGCTATGACGGTTAGTTATGGTCGACCATAAGCACTATGTAGAATACGGGCCCTGGAGACTAGCAAGCACAACAAAATAACGATTGGAACCGTTTACAGACCTCCAAAGCAACAAGAAGCGGCCGACGAAGCGCTGTACGAAGAAATCCACACCGTAACGCAAAACAAACAGTCAGTCATTATCGGGGACTTTAACTGTGCCAACATTGACTGGACCACGATGATTGGAGATCGGGAGGGTAACAGATTGCTCGAAATGTTAGAAGACACTTTTCTTACTCAGATTGTTACCCAACCGACGAGGGAAAATAACATATTAGACCTAGTACTCGTGAGTGATTCAGATCTCACACGTGAATGTCAAGTCGGCGAAAAGCTGGATGGTTGCGACCATCACCTAATCCGACTAAAGATCAGAACAGACCATGAACTCACCGAAAACACGTCCAAGATTCCTGACTACAAAAGAGCCAATTTTAATTTCGCTCGTGAGCTGCTAACCCAGACAACTTGGGAACCCATGACCTACACTCCTGTGGACGGAGCGTGGAATGGCTTCAAGAACAAACTCCTGGAGATAGAGAGAACAACTGTTCCCATGAAGACAAGGAGAACAAATAATGCCACAAGCCCACCATGGATGACTACCCAGGTTCGACGGGCGATTAATTTAAAGAAGAGAAAATACAACTCGCTCAAAGAAAACGGCACTGACGAGGCACGCGAACAATACCATCAAAGCCTCAGAGCTTGCAGAACACTCATTCGCCAGCGTAAACGCGACTATGAAAAGCAAATTCCACGCGAAGCCAAGTCCAACCCGAAAAAGTTCTTCACGTATATAAGAACCAAAAAGGAGACAAAAAGCAATATCGGTCCCTTAAAAGATGAAAGTGACGTACTAAACACAGGACAGTAGACAAATGGTCGAAATCCTAAACAGAAACTTCGCGTCTGTGTTCACGGTCGAGAATACCCAGTCCGTACCCGAGAGCCCTTCCCCACCGATGGGAATCACTCCCCTAGAAATTGGCACAATCGAAGAACGGGATGTGAAGAAGTACCTAGACAGACTCGAGACAAACAAGTCCACCGGACCCGACGACTTGTCACCTAGGCTGCTCAAGGAACTCAAGCAGCAAATCCTCAAGCCACTCACCACCATCTACAATCATAAAAACATAAGAACATAAGAACGCAGGAGTCTGCAAGAGGCCGGTAGGCCTGTACGAGACAGCTCCTTTGACCCTAAGCTCCCGTGTATCTAACCCCACCTAATATCGCTGTCCATGAATTTATCTAGTCTATTTTTGAATGTGACAATTGTATTGGCACTCACCACATGACTGCTAAGCCTATTCCACTCATCCACCACCCTGTTAGTAAACCAATTTTTGCCTATGTCCCTGTTGAATCTGAATTTATCCAGTTTAAACCCGTTACTTCGTGTCCTACCCGGTTCTCTTACCAACAAAACCTTATGAATGTCTCCCTTATTAAAGCCCTTCATCCATTTATAAACCTCGATCATGTCTCCACGCACCCTTCGCCTTTCTAGAGAATGCAAGTTTAACTGTTTGAGTCTTTCCTCGTATGGCAAGTTTCTCAACCCCTGAATCATCTTAGTCATCCTCCTCTGCACCGATTCTATCATTTTGATATCCATTCTATAGTAAGGTGACCAGAACTGAACCGCATAGTCAAGATGAGGTCTAACTAATGCTAAATATAGTTTGAGGAAGACTTCGGGGCTTCTGTTGCTTACGCTCCTTGAAATAAATCCCAGTACCCTATTAGCTCGATTTCTAGCTTGAATGCATTATGCCCTTGGACGGAGATCAGAGCTCACTAAGACCCCTAAATCCCTCTCGCACCCAGACCTACTTATGAGAGTGTCATTTAAGCAATAGTTATGTGAGGGGTTGTTCCTACCTACACTCAGAATACTGCACTTCCCTACATTGAACTCCATCTGCCATTTATCCGCCCAGTCATATAATCTGTTGAGTTCACCTTGGAGAATACTAGCGTCCTGATCCGACTCTACCGATCTTGGTATCATCTGCAAATTTACTAACATCACTACTAATTCCTGTGTCTAAGTCATTGATATAAATAATAAACAAAAGTGGACCTAATACCGAACCTTGTGGGACCCCACTCGTAACACATCCCCAGTCAGATCTTTTACCATTGATTTGCACTCTTTGCTTCCTATTGCTAAGCCACGCCTTGACCCAGTTCAAAACTTTACCCTCTACTCCGTGAGCCTGTAATTTAAGCAACAGTCGTTGGTGAGGAACTTTGTCAAACGCTTTACTAAAATCAAGATAGATTACATCATAATTTTCATCTCTGTCAACCGCCTCAAATACTTTATTGTAGAAGGACAAGAGATTGTTGAGGCATGACCTACATTTTGTGAACCCATGCTGCGAGTCGTGAATTAAGCTATGTTTCTCTAAATGCTCCCGAATGTTCCTGGCTATTATGGACTCCAGCATCTTCCCTATAACCGATGTTAAGCTAATTGGGCGATAGTTTGAAGCAACTGACCTGTCCCCCTTTTTAAAAATCGGCGTCACATTAGCTACTTTCCATAGGCTCGGCACATAGCCAGTATTTACCGACATCTTAAAGATGTCGGTTAGTGGGTCACTGATTATATCACCTAACTCCTTTAATACCCTCGGAAATATCCCGTCAGGACCTGGCGACTTGTTCTTCTTAAGCTTATCTATCTCATCCTGAACTACTTGCCTGGTAATGATTATATCCCTCAATTTATCGCCATCCCCGCCCTCGTACACCTGAACTCTTTCCGGTATAGTCGTTCGATCCTCCTGTGTGAATACTGAAAGGAAGTAGTCGTTCAACAATGTGCTCATATTTTCGCAATTTTCTACTAGCTCCCCTGTGTTTGTTTTCAGCGGTCCAATTTTCTCCCGTGTTTTTGTTCTATACATCTGAAAGAAGCCCTTAGGATTACTTTTCGCCTCATTTGCTACTTTGATCTCATAGTTCTTTTTTGCTATCCTGGTGTTTTTCTTAACTAATCTAGATAGTTCGACGTACCGGCCCCTGAGATGTGTTTCCCCATTCTTTATTTTCTGATAAATTCCCTTCTTTAACCCAATCTCGTGTTTTAGTCCACGAGTCATCCACTTAGGATCATTGTTTTCTTTTCTAAGTGTTCGCTGTGGTTTATGCTGTTCTTGCCCCTCTACTATTACTCCAACTAAATTATTGTAAGACATTTCTCTCTCTCTCTCTCTCTCTCTCTCTCTCTCTCTCTCTCTCTCTCTCTCTCTCTCTTGCTCTCGCTCTCTCATGAATATGTTTTTCCTTCTGAATATTTCCTTTCTCTTTTGTCACCTGAAAAAATATTTCTCCTATGTGGAAAGTCGCAGAGAGAGAGAGAGAGAGAGAGAGAGAGAGAGAGAGAGAGAGAGAGGTAAACACTGACAGACACAGACATACGCACACACGCACATACATACACACACAGACATGAAAGAAATGGAGTTTGTCTAATAAAAGGAAAGTAAGGAAGTAAAGTTTTATAATTACATCTTCGTGTGTCTTATTTTCTCCTTGTCTTTTGCATGTGTTTCTCTGCCCTGTCATTCTGCCTCTCTGAACTTACTTTCTGTGTGTGTGTGTGTGTGTGTGTGTGTGTGTGTGTGTGTGTGTGTGTGTGTGTGTGTGTGTGTGTGTGTGTGTGTGTGTGTGTGTGTGTGTGTGTGTGTGTGTGTGTGTGTGTGTGTGTGTGTGTGTGTGTGTGTGTGTGTGTGTGTGTGTGTGTGTGTGTGTGTGTGTATTAATACCTGCATATCCCTTTATCCATTTATTTGTCATGTGAACGGAGCTAATCCTTCACTGCTCTCTCTCTCTTCCTTTGTCTTTGTTACCTTTTAAAGCCCAGGTGATAATACTCAAGTTTATTTTTCTTGTTATTGGTTATTATCTTTGCCCTTGACGTCCCCATTCATCTCCTGTTGCTCCTCTTTTTCTCGTCTTTCTTTATCTTCATGCATTCCGTCCTTATTGAACTTTTCCTCTCTCATATCTTTCTTTCGTTTTCTCTTTTCATTTTGTCCTAGCACCTTTTTTTATGAGTGTTTTTTTATTACTTCATCTCGCTTTTCTTAGTTCCCCTTTCGTTCCTTCCTCTCTTCCTTCCTTTATTCCATTCATAGACACATTTTTTTTGTTGTCTGTCACTCCCTCTTCTGATACAGTGTGGCTCTTCGATTCTCTTCCTCTTTTATCTTTCAAACTCTGTGCTCTAGTTTTTGTTTCTTTTTATCTCTCAATCTTCCCCCTCCGTTCTTTCGAGTTTTGTATCTTTTTTATTGTATCTTTTTTTATTTTGTATCTTTTTATTTCGAGTTTTGTATCTTTATTTTGTACATATTTATTTTGATTTTTTTATCTTTTTTTTATTTATTTTATTTTGTTTCTTTTTATTTCGAGTTTTGTACCTTTTTTATTTTATATATTTTTTGTTTTGTATCTTTTTATTTCGAGTTTTGTATCTTTTTATTTCCCAATCTTCCCCGTCCGTTCTTTCCAGTTTTATTTTTTCTTCATATAACACACACACACACACACACACACACACACACACACACACACACACACACACACACACTTTGTCCTCATTATCTAACTTGTTTTCATTTGCAATCAGTTTTCAGTCCTGCCTACGTCTAAGTCTGTAAACTAATTCCAAAACGAAATAAATGAAACCACAATAACATCTTTTGCCCGTAAATGGCGTTCAACTGGTGACATTTTCTTTCCTTGTCTACAGAAAGAATAAATCCAATGAAATCAACGGAAGGAATGACGACCTGGTACCCGAGCATCACCACCTGGGACCAAACACCTCACACCTCAGGCACAGGTAAGAAAGAGGAAATTAAATCACCATAAAGAATATACATTTGATAATTAGAAACTGTCCCTTTACTTCACTCTCACTCTCTCACCTCTCTGATAGATTAATGCTAGGTAGGTTCCCAGATGTGGCCCGAGGTTACCGGATATGTACGGTCTCTCTTCGACCTTTCAAAGACTATCACATTCATTTCCTCCCGCGCAGACAGAGGAAGGGTAAGGTCAGAGGGGCAGACAGGCCATCGGGTTACCTGTGACGTGAATTAGAAGTGAAAGGACGAAAGGTGAGCCTCGCTGTGGATTAAATGATGATGTGGGTGGAGGTGGAGGTGTGGAGTGCTTGGTTTCCCTTGTGATGTGTTTGTTAAGGAATGTGCTAGTGTGGGTTTGACTCGCTGGGTTCTGGCACGATTGGCGCAAATGGTTCCCTTACTTCAGAGGCTCAAAGGTCTTGTTTTTGATTATATACTGAGTCGTCTGCAAGTAATGACACTGACTTTACGTAACCTTTAGGGGGGAATTATTATAGTACTGTGAATGCCAGTTGTAATAGTAGGTAATATTAATAATAGTAATAATAATAATAATAATAATAATAATAATAATAATAATAATAATAATAATAATAATAGCCGGTGATGATGAAAATTTGAATTAGAACAAGAACAAGAGTAACAAAAATAATGTCTACAAAAGTAATAGATAGTGTTTGAAACTCATGACTTATATAACCCTCTGTCACGTGTCAATAAAACAAACAAACTTTAAAACATTTATACACACACAAAAAAAAGTGTAGACAAAACAACAACAACAACAACAACAACAACAACAACAACAACAACAACAACAATAACAACAGCAACAACAACATTCCAGCAACTACTTCAAAAGGTCCTTAAATGTTTGCCTTCCAGCGTCCCTTGTGAGTACTGTGTGACCTTAATTTTCCCTTCCCTCTCGTACTTGTCCCCTCGTTCCATGTCGTATTAATCCCCTTCCTCCCTCGCCCCGTCAGAAGGCAGTGGAAGGGAGGGAAGGAAGGCTAGAAGGGCTGTAGTTTTTTTTCCACCATACTACCTTCTTCTCGTTTTAATGTCATGGTGTGCACTTGATCCCTCCCCTCTGCTGAAAACGTTTACTATATGTCTCTTTTTTTATTTACTTGTTTTTCATATAAGGCAACTAATTCATGTGTGTTTGTGCGTGGGTGTTTGTGTGTGGGGCTAGTATTTTTTTTTTTTTGTGTGTGTATGCGTGTGTGAGCCTGTTTGTCTCTGTCTGTATGTTTTGTTTTATGTGTGTGTGTGTGTGGTCGGGTATACATGTGTGTGTGTGTGTGTGTTTATTTTTGTGTGTACATGCGTGCGTGATCCTGTTTGCCTCTCTTTTTGTCTGTCTGTCTGTCTATTTGCGAGCAGGAAATTCTATACGAGGAAGAAAAAACATATAATTATACACCAAACCACTTGAGTCCCCCCTTTCATTACACCACATCAACGGTACCACAAGAAAGAAAACTGTACAGGACGATAGAGAACGGGAGGAAATTGACGCAGTAGAGGGGAGAAAGAATATAATTGATAGACAGAGTACACCTTCCATTACCCTATACCAATAATGATTCAAGTAAATATGTAGACGATGAAAAGTTAGGTGCAATAAAAAGGGAGTTAAAGTAGAGTAATCATAACACCTGTCCTGTCTCTCACAAACACACATACACACACACACATTATGCTACACCAATTATGTAGAAAAGCAGAATGCAGAAGAGGAAAAAGTTAGGTGTAATAAAAAGGAAAATAGAGGGAAGAAGAGTACCCATAAACACCTGCACCCCCTCTCCCCTCCCCCCCCACACACACACATACATACACATACACACAGACACTTACGGTTAATGGCATACTTAACGGACGTAGGTGTGTGCGTGCGTGTGTCACTTAGTCGCTCTCTACTCACCTGGAAGAGAAGGGAGAGAATCATTAGTGAAGAGTTGCATTACCTTAATTGGCCTTACCTGTATATATATATCGAGAGAGAGAGAGAGAGAGCAAAATTACACATATATATTCATCTTTCATCATTTCTATATCCTGTGTGACTCCAGTATTCTTTATTAACCAACATCAGATTGTGAAATGGATGACTAAAATATTTCCACAACACACACACACACACACACACACACGCAGATGTCAGCCTTCATCAGAAAGTCTCACCTGGCCGCCGGAAATAGCTTGATTACAGGTGTGGCCCGCAGATGCCCTTCCCTCCCACCTGTCTTCCCCACTTCCACTTCCCCTTTCTTTTCTTTTCTCTTTTTTTCCCCCTCTGCTTTATATTTTTTCCCCATTTTTCCCTCTTCATTTCAAACGTATATGTACTTCATACACACACACACACACACACACACACACATGATGGACAGCCGAAGGAAAACGTCAGAGCGTTCAATCATGTATCAGTCACGTCCATGAGAGAGAGAGAGAGAGAGAGAGAGAGAGAGAGAGAGAGAGAGAGAGAGAGAGAGAGAGAGAGATGGTATGCTCTCAAATTCTGGCATACATCTCACTTTGTTTTCTTCTTGTTTTGTCCCGGTGGCATAGACCAGTCATCAATAATCTGTGCCGTGTTGTTGTTGTTGTTGGTGGTGGTGGTGGTGGCGGTGGTGGTGATGGTGGTTGTGAAGCGTCGTGTTTGCCAGTCACTAGTTGTTGTTTTCTTCATTTTTCTTCATTTTTCTTCTTTTCTTCTCTTCTTTCTTCTATTTTTCTTTGTTTCCTCACCAAGTTCATTCCCTAGTGTATATGTGTGTTCTTCATTTTTCTTCTTTTCTTCTCTTCTTTTTGTCTATTTTTTTTTTGTTTCCTCACCAAGTTCATCCCCTAGTTGCTATTGTTCCTTTGTATTCTATTTTGCTCTCTCCTCCTTTTATTAGCTTTATCTTCTCCGCCCCTCCATTCAGCGCCTCGACTTCTGTTTTCCTTCCTCTCTCTCTTCTTGTCTATCTTCCTCTCCTCTTTCTGGCATATAGCTTTTGTTTTCCTTACACCTGATTCCCTCTTTCTACCCCTTGTTTTATTTTCCTCTCTTCCTTTCTTCGTTGACTTGCGTTATCAACTCCTCCCCTCCTTTCTGCACCTCAACTTCTGTTTTCTTTCCTCTTTCTCTTTTAGTCCTCCCTTCTTTCCTCTAACTCTTCTCGTTCTTCTTTTCCTTCATCTTTCTCTTATGGTACTTTTTCCTCTCGTCTTTTTGGGTCTTTCTTCACCTCCTCCTCATCTTTTCGGTTTTGTTTTCTGTATGTCCTGGTTCACTTTGTCTGTCCTTTGTTTCGTCTTTATCTCTTCCCTTCGTTTCCTTGCTTTGTCTACTGCAACCTTTCTTCCTACATCTTGATTTTGTTTTCTTTCCTCTTTCTCTACTGTTCCCCTTTTCTCTCCTCTCTCCCTTCTTATTATCCTTCATTTCTCTCTTCTTGCTCTCCTTTCTCTCATTTCTCTTATGGGTTTTGTTTTCCTTCATCTGTATTTTCTAGCCCTTCTTTCTCTCCTCTTCCCGTTCTATTTTCGGTTTTCTTTTTCTCGTTTTCTGATTCGTACTTCCTATCTTTTTGTTTTAGCTTCCTCTCTTCCTCTCTTCGTTATCTTATTTCGTCTACTTCCTCCCTTTTTCCTACACTCTCTTCTGTCCTCCTTTATCTCCTCTTTCCCTTCACTGTTTCCTTTTCCTTTATCATTCTATTCCTATCCTTCTTCACCTTCTCTCTCTCTCTCTCTCTCTCTCTTCGCTGTTTGTTTTCCTCATACCTTGATTCTCTTCCATCCCTTGTTTTATCTTTCTCTCCTCGCGTCCTGAGTCGGGTCAGTCCCTCAAACAAGATGATTTGGTTAGCTTCAGAGTCACAGATTGGAAAAAGTAAGGTACAGACTGTTCCCTCTCCTCCTCCCTCTCTCTTCCTCCTTCTCCTCCTTCTCCTCCACCTCTGTCTCCTCTTCCTCTCCCTCATCTTCTGTGCTTCATTTCCCCTCGCGATTTTTTTTCTCTGTGATGCTCCCGGTTCTCTGTTTTCTTTCCCCTTTTCGAGTTCTTTTCTTAATTCTTTCGTGGTTTATTTTTTTTATTTTTTTTTCCTCCTTTTACCGATTTATCTCCATTTGTTTCTCCCCTCCCCAATTGTGTTCTTTTTTTCTTTGTTTTCTTTCCCTTCATCCTATTTTATATTTTTTATCTTTTCTCATTTTCCAGATGTCTCGTATTATTCGCCTCTTCAGTCTCTTTGTACCTTGACGCTGCTCCCCAGTCTTCTTTTTTTCATCTTTTCTTCCCAGCCTTCTTGTTTTCCTCAATTCTTCAGTCACTTCACCCTCTAACTCACTTTTCATTTTTCATGTTTTCTCACTTCTACAATGCTTTTTTTTTCTTTTTCATCAAGTCTACATCCATTTTTTATCCTTTAGCTCCGTATTTTTCGATCTTATCTTATCTCAGCTTCTTAGTTTTAATTTTTTCTCAATTCTCAATCATTCAAGTCATATTTTCTCAGTTTTATCAATTCTTCACTTCTTTTTTACCCTCTAGCTTCCTATTCCTCCTCTTCATCTTTTCTCATCTTCCTAATTTTTCTCTTTTCTCAGTTCTTTATTATTTTGCTAATCGTTTCTCAGCTTTCTTTTTCATATCTTCCCTTCCCTCGACACCCTATTCCTCCCTATTTCATCTTCCCTCTTCTTTCTAATTTTTGTCTTTTCTCATTTCTCATTTATTTTAGTCATCTTTTCTCAGCTTTCCTATTCAGTTTTCCCTATTCTACTTCCTCATCACTTCTCAACCCTCTAGTTTTCATCTTTCCTCAATTCTCAAGCTCTTCGCCCCCTCTTCCTTCTTTACTTCATCCCCACACAACCTCCTCCTAGTCCGCTCTTCCTCCCCGCAAAGCCTCAAGTCCTTTCATACCCCTTGCCAGCTTTCCGTCCTTTCCTTCGTCCCCATGCTGCCCTCCGGCCTCATCCCCGCACCTGCTTCCCGGCCAGCCAAAAGGGAGGTCTGGGGACGCGTGCGGCGAATAGCAAAACACGCTTGGCTGCCGCGAAGAAGCGTTCCCTTGATGGATGACCCTGGGAAAGTAGAGAACAGACGACGCAAAGCCCTTTATCAAGTCACCTCCTCGAGACTGTGTGGAAGGGAGAGGAAGAGGGATAGGTAGAGAACGGGGGATGGAAAGGGAGAGGAAGAATGTGAGAGGGGAAGAGGGAGAGGAAGAGGGAGATAAAGGCGAGGGAATGGGAGAGGGAAAGATGCCTGTAGGAACGCTTCAAGATATGATGAGAGAGAGAGAGAGAGAGAGAGAGAGAGAGAGTGTGTGTGTGTGTGTGTTGCCTGCCTGGAAGAGAGGGGGAGAAAGAGATGGGGAGGAAAAGAATGAAAGGAAGGGAAGGGGAAGGAGGAGGAGGAGGAGGAGGAGGAGGAGGAATAGAAGGGGATGAAGAAGAGGTGAGACGAAGAGAAGATGTTGAAAGGAGGGGATGAAGAGGAGGGGGAGAAAGAGATGGGGAGGAAAAGAAGGAGAGGAAGGGAAGGGGAAGGAAGAGAGGGGGTGAAGAGATTGAGGATGATGAGGGGGATTGGTGAAACTCTAAATAGGAAATAGATACAAGAAGACGGAATAAGAAGGCCAGCTTGACGATTTATGAAAGAACTTGACAAGACTGGAAAAAGTGAGTTGGAAGGAGAAGAAGATTGATAATAACTAGGGTAGAGAGATAGAACGCTAGCATAATTAAAACTAGGGAAGACAGATAGAAAGTTAGAATAAGAAAAACAAGTAGATATATTAGCAAAGATGGTGACAAGGTTAAGAAAGGTAAGCTTGAAGGAAGGAGGGATTGATAAGACTATACGTAGAAAACAATGATTGGAAGCCCAGATAAGAACAGGTAGATAAATTAGACACGGCATTAACAAGGTGCGAAAAGATAATGTTAGAGACAGTGACTGATAAGAATAAACGTAGGAAGGATAGATTGGAAGCGAAAATTTGAAGGACAGACAGGTGGGAAAAATTAGGCGTATATTGACTGAGATAAGCAAAGGTGAGTAGGCAGGTGTGAGGGGGAAGGTGTGGTGGAGTGGCTCAATCCTGCACTCTGGCCTTAATCTAGCTCAGGTGTGGCAATTAAAGGCTTAAGTGTCCGATAAAGGTGCAGCCTCGCGACCTGATTTCAAAAGGTAAGAGACGCTGGAAATTACTTGAGGTTTTCCGCTTCACCGAGAGAGAAGGAGAGGGGGAGAGGGAGAGGGAGAAGAATAAAAGCAGAAAACAGAAAACAGAAGAAAGAAGAAAAAGAAGAAAAAGAGAAAAAACGAAAAAAACGGAAAATTAGAGAAGAAAAGGAAGAAAAAAAAGAAAATTAAGAAAAAATAACAGAAGAAAAAATAAGCGAGAGAGAGAGAGAGAGAGAGAGAGAGAAGTCCTAGTAGGTGCTATAAACCTCCTCAGAAAATCAACATAAACACACACACACACACACACACACGCTAAACAAAGGCAAGCAGGCTGCCATGTGGAAATAACGCCGAGTTGACTATAAATTAATTGCCGCCGCTGTGGAAAGTTATGCAGGCAATCGTTGTTTTTCGCCACCACCTCCTCCTCCTGTATGTTCTGTCCGAGGAAGCCAAAGCGTCAGAGATGAACAAGCCCATCAGTTTACAGCCTTAATTCAGACGCCCCTTTTTTCTTAACTTCCTTTTGTCGTATCTCACTAAGTAAGTCCCATGAAGTTAACCCTGAGGATATTTTTGAATTGCAGTGTGTGTGTGTGTGTGTGTGTGTGTGTGTGTGTGTGTGTGTGTGTGTGTGTGTGTGTGTGTGTGTGTGTAATAATAATAATAGTAATAGGTTTATTAATGTAAGGCAGCCGTTAGGATTCCCCGGAGAGTCGTTGTAACCGCTTAACCAAACAACGAAGGGGAGAAAAAGTAATGATTATTTTTATACTTGTACTTTCTGCCATACTCTGAATAGTCTTACTCCGATTACGCATGTCTGTTACCTTTTCGTTCCCCATCTCCTGTCTCTTCCTTAATCAACTTGTTATCTGCACTTGCCCTTTTTTCCTCATCTCCCTCCCTTGCCTCTCCCTCATCCCTGTTCTCTATCCCATCCCTGTTACCTTTTCCTCCCTCTTTCCCTCTTTTTTTTTTTAATCTTGTCTTATTCGCTAGGCCTAGTCTCCTTATCTCCCCCACTGCTCTACCCTGCTAACATTGCCCTGTCGTTTACCATCCTTTTCCCTCATCCCTGTTCTCCGTCTTATCCCCTGTTCCATTTTCCTTTCTTTCGCTTTGTCTTCCATAATCTCCCTACTTTCTTTTCTAGGCCTAGTTTATTCATCTCCCTCACTACTCAACCCTGCCACCTTTGCCCTGTCGTTTACCATCCCTTTTCCCTCATCCCTGTTCCCCGTCCCTTCCTCTTTTCCCTTTCCCTCTCTCTTTCCCTGTCTTCCTTAATCTCCCTGTTTTCTACTCTAGGCCTAGCTTCCTCATCTCCCACACTGCTCAACCTTGCCACCTTTGCCCTGTCGTTTACCATCCCTTTTCCCTCATCCCTGTTCCCCGTCCCTTCCTCTTCTCCCTTTCCCTCTCTCTTTCCCTGTCTTCCTTAATCTCCCTTGTTTTCCATTCTTGGCCTATTTTCCTCATCTCCCACACTGTTCAACCTTGCCACCATTGCCTTGTTGTTTATCCTCTCTTGTCTTCCCCTCATCCCTGTTCTTCGTCCGTCCTCTGTCCCCTCTCCTTCCACTTTTCCTCCCTCTTCCTTAATCTTCCTGCCCGATTGTCCCTCTCCCTTCCTATCCTTTGCCTAGCCTCTGTTCTTAGTGTTCTGCCTTCCCATCCCCTGTTCCCCTTTCCTTTCTCTCCCTTTCTTTTCCCTAATCTCCTTGTTTGCTTTTCTAGGGGTTGTTTCCTTTCTTTCCCTTTCACCTTCCTCTCATTCCTCAATTTTTCCCTCATTCCATGCTCTTTTTCTCTCCTTGTGTTCTGCCTCTTCCCCTTCTCCTTTCTCTCCTCTTCCACTTATCTACATCTCCCTCACTGTTCAGACATATTCGTGTAGATTCAGACCCTTTACCAGCCAGCCCCTTCCTTGTTTCATCTCGCTGGTTCTTCTCTTAGTGCGTTTCAGTCCCCCGCCCATCGCTCTGCCGCCACCTCGTTTCTGTCTCATCACGCTAGGCTCCTCCTCGCCTTGGTTAACGTTGTCGCCTTCCTCTGTCCCCTTTCATTAGTGTTAGTGTTAGGCTCAAGCTTCTATTTCACCAGTCTTCCCTAGTCGTGATTATTGTTGTCCGGCGTGGTCTGATCTGTCTTTCTTTAGCTCCTGTTTTGTACCATCCGTTTTCTTTCATTCACTTTCTCTTTTCTTTCGTTCCTGATTAAAGTTCTCTCCTTCCCTTTCTTTTCGTCGCTTTTGTTCCTGTTATCTTCCTTCCCTTTCTACAACTTCCCCAATTTCACACTTTCCTCACTCAGAACTCCTCCCAAGCACTCACATACTCCCTCTTCTTTTCCCCTCTCTTCCCTCCAATGCCTTCCTTCTTCGCCCCACACAAACCTCTACCTGACACTTTTCCTTCTTTCCTCTTCTCTTCTAGTACTCCTCCCACGCTTTCTTCCTCTACTCTACCCTCACCCCCATCTCACACCCTTCCCCTCTATTCCCTATTACTAGTTGTCCCCTTCTTCCACCCTCCCTTCCTCATCTCCACTTAAACCTGAAAATCCAACACCTCTAACTGTCCCCAAAATGGAGTAAAAAGTCAAGCAAGCCACAAAACTCTTAATAAATACTAACATGTTGCTTCAAAAATCTGGTGTTATTTTCAAACCCAAGTCACCAACATAAATAATAAACAGAGGACCCAATACAGAGCCTTGTGGAACCCCTTTCATTACAAAGGCCCAGTCAGGTTACTAATGATGATTTAAACTCAGTTATTTCCTACATATCAAACAAGCCTCAGTTCATTCCATTACTTTCCCCGCTATTCTGTGAGCCTTTCCTTTTCTCAACAGGCAGCATGATGTGAAAATATTGCATCAGTCTTTATTTACGGAAATGTACAGATACTACACTACCTAATGGCTTTTCACACTGCACAACTTATTTCTGTCTTATGTACACAGAGTTTGGCACAACACAGCAAGGCTCACACCGGCCTGGACGGCTGCACTTCCCGAGCCACTTGTGTTGGTCTGTCCAGCAGTGTTGAGCCTGCATGCTGTTCTCAGGTCCTTGGCGGCCTCTAGCTAGCAGCACAACCATCTGAAATATTACTTTCGATCAATAATGAGTATGTTAGGACTTACAGTAATGGGTACTTACTGTATGGCCATTCTTTTTAAGCATTTTGGTGCCCAAGCTCACATATTTAACAAGGGTTTCATACGCTTGGGTCATTCCCTGGAGTAGTAGAAAAGGAAGGCACTAGACTAGAAGAGAGCCAAGCAGAATTACCTTGACGCCCAGCAATCACCGGGGTAGTTTTTCTTGCAATGCATTAGTTCAACCTTGTTCCTGTCTTCTCCACTGTAGAAAATAATGAACAAACAAAATACTGTACCAGAAAGGAGGAAAACAATATTACCCTCTTGACACCCAGCAATCACCGGGGTAGTTTTTCTTGCAATGCATTAGTTCAACCTTGTTCCTGTCTTCTCCACTGTAGAAAATAATGAACAAACAAAATACTGTACCAGAAAGGAGGAAAACAATATTACCCTCTTGACACCCAGCAATCACCAGCGTAGTTTTTCTTTTTGTGCATTACATAAGAACATAAGAACATAAGAACGCAGGAGTCTACAAGAGGCCGGTAGGCCTGTACGAGGCAGCTCCTTTGACCCTAAGCTCCCGTGTATCTAACCCCACCTAATATCGCTGTCCATGAATTTATCTAGTCTATTTTTGAATGTGACAATTGTATTGGCACTCACCACATGACTGCTAAGCCTATTTCTTGTCTCCTCTACTGTTGAAAAATAAAAAGTGAAAAGAGTGCACCAGACAAGAGAAAACGGAATCACCTCGACAAACAGCAATCACCAGGGTAGCTTGGTGCCGTCCTGCTGGTAAAACTGTCCGTGGTGTGCATCGTTCATAGGGCCGAGAAGATGCAGATGTTGGCAATGCTCTGTGCCGGTGTGAGGGGAGCGTTGCGGCCACTCATATCAGTCTGCACCCAGCCGGGCCACACGCTGCCCACCAGGGTGTTGCTGTCCCTCAGGTCAATGCTCAGGAACTTGGTGATTGCGTTGGGAGCCGTCTGGGAGGAGAGGAATGGATAAAGTCATGGGAGGCGCCAAGTATAGTAGCCTATGACATTCTATGCAGTAAGGTCCTATAAAAAAAAGAACATATATATCAGTGAAAGAGTTAAACATTACTTCCACTCTTTCATCCCTTACTAACTATGCAAGAGCTGACCAGTGGGCTGAATGGATAGCGTGGGCACCGCGTTCAGGACGACACGAGTTCAATCCCCGCCCGGTGCCACCAAGCTGGGATTTTTCAGCTGCCGCCGAGTGCCTTAAAAACTACCCACATGCTGTCCAGAAGACCACCTATCAACCCGGACTCTAGAGTCTAGGATTAAAGATGAGCTCTGGGAGGGCAGCATGAGCCAATGCAGGATGGCGCCACTATAAAACTCGCCTGTGGCAGAACGGGCTGGGCCGACCTTCAGGCCCCACCGGGAAGAAGCCTTGGACCGACCATCAGGATCCACTGGGAAGAAGCCTACCGGCGCAATAGGCCACGACATAAAAAAAAAAAAGAAAAAAAAAATCATTCATACCTTTCACTGGCAAACTCTGGAGCAGCATTGATTCCTCCTATTGTATTTCCTTCTCCCTATCACTTCATTTCTTTTGAGAGGCAAATAAAAGACACCGGAAACTAAATTTGATCTTTTTTTAAAATATTTCTTCTCTTTGAGGGAATGGCACATTACAGGCAGTTTCCCAACTCCTTTGTTTTCACCTTGGTCTGTTTTCCCAGATGTAGACATGTCATCCATTCACAGATGTAAGCAGGAGGCCTTGAGGACACATGTTGTTCATGTGTAATACTGCCCATGGTCTACACTAGTGCACCAAGCTTTGGGACACCTTGCTTCGCACATCACGGTCACTGATCTTGTTTTTGCTGATGATGCTGTATACACTTTTCTCAGAATTGCTGGAGGTTCTGATGATGGCTCTCAGTGTTTAGGACCTGTAGCTGCTGGGGCTGAAGGCCTCCTGGGCCAGAACCAAGGTCCAGGTGTTTGGAGGCTTTCTGGATGACACAGTTCAGTCTGTCCATGCATGTGGTTAGGATGTCCAAGTCCCCAGATGTTTCACATACCTTGGTAGCACAGTGCATGACAATGGTGGGTCTCACCAGGAAGTCACTCAACAGACGGGCCTGGCCCACACAGACACTGAACAGTGACGTGGAGAGGCGCGTCGATGCCTTTGGTGCCAAGTGCCTTCGCAGGATCACAGGGTATTGCTGGAATGACCTCGTATCAAACCAGCGACTATTCCAGGAAACTGAATCGAGGCCTGTTGCCAGCTTAGTCCGTGAACGCCAACTCCAGGTATATGGGCACGTGGCACGCCTCCTGGATGTTGATCCTGCTCACGGGGTTGTCTGTACGAGAAAACCCTGCGTGGAGGAGGCCAAGGGGCACCCACGTAACTCACGGCTGGGGCAAGTCAGCCGATCCTGCTGGGAGACATTCAAGTGCCCAAACACACCCATTTGAAAAGGTTCTCATAAGAGTTGTGGGCATTTCCATGGGTAGTTTTATGACCTTGGTGATAGTTTGACGAGGCTTCTGCATCATGAATATGGAAGAAGACTCATGAGGATGCAATTGATCTCCTTTGTGGCCTTTGGAAAGAGTTGACGTGAGAAGCGGAAGTCTGAGAATACCGACCTACTTCTCAAAGGTTGTTAAAATTGTTCCTCAAAAGGACTCGTCACAACCTTGCTGGAGGGGGACTTTTACACGAGACCATCACTCAGGAGAACCCCATCAATCTACTGTTTGGCCTTTGGGAAGAGTTGACGTGAGAGGCGGATGCGTGCCAGAATACCAACCTACGTCTCAAAGGGGTTTAAGGTAATTCTCAGATGGACGCGTTACAACCTTGGTCTCTTCATTCTGTTTCCCGTCCCTTCCCTTCTCTTATTTTTTTCTACTGTTTTCTTTTTATCTTATTCCCTTTCCTTTCCTGCTCTTTTTCTTCCTTTTCCTTTCCCTCTATTTCCTTCTCTCCTCTTCCTTTATTTTTCTATTACGTTATTTTTTTTCCTTTCCCTTCCTTTTTCCTTTCCTTTCCTTTTTTCTTTCCTTTCCTTTCGTTTCCTTTCCTTCCCTTCTGTTCTGTTCCCTTCCCTTCCCTTTGTGTTTCTTTCCTTTCGTTTCCTTTCCTTCCCTTCCCTTCCTTTTGTTTTTCTTTCCTTTCGTTTCCTTTCCTTCCCTTCCCTTCCCTTCCCTTCCCTTTGTTTTTCTTTCCTTACGTTTCCTTTCCTTCCCTTCTGTTCCCTTCCCTTCCCTTTGTTTTTCTTTCCTTTCGTTTCCTTTCCTTCCCTTCACTTCCCTTCCCTTCCCTTCCCTTCCCTTTGTTTTTCTTTCCTTACGTTTCCTTTCCTTCCCTTCTGTTCCCTTCCCTTCCCTTCCCTTCCCTTTGTTTTTCTTTCCTTTCGTTTCCTTTCCTTCCCTTCCCTTCCCTTCCCTTCCCTTCCCTTTGCTTTTCTTTCCTTACGTTTCCTTCCCTTCCCTTCCCTTCCCTTCCCTTCCCTTTGCTTTTCTTTCCTTACGTTTCCTTTCCTTCCCTTCCCTTCTGTTCCCTTCCCTTCCCTTCCCTTTGCTTTTCTTTCCTTACGTTTCCTTTCCTTCCCTTCCCTTCCCTTCCCTTCCCTTTGCTTTTCTTTCCTTACGTTTCCTTTCCTTCCCTTCCCTTCCCTTTGCTTTTCTTTCCTTACGTTTCCTTCCCTTCCCTTCCCTTCCCTTCCCTTCCCTTCCCTTTGTTTTTCTTTCCTTGCGTTTCCTTTCCTTCCCTTCCCTTCTGTTCCCTTCCCTTCCCTTCCCTTTGTTTTTCTTTCCTTACGTTTCCTTTCCTTCCCTTCTGTTCCCTTCCCTTCCCTTCCCTTTGTTTTTCTTTCCTTACGTTTCCTTTCCTTCCCTTCCCTTTGTTTTTCTTTCCTTACGTTTCCTTTCCTTCCCTTCCCTTTGTTTTTCTTTCCTTGCGTTTCCTTTCCTTCCCTTCCCTTTGTTTTTCTTTCCTTGCGTTTCCTTTCCTTCCCTTCCCTTTGTTTTTCTTTCCTTGCGTTTCCTTTCCTTCCCTTCTGTTCCCTTCCCTTCCCTTCCCTTTGTTTTTCTTTCCTTACGTTTCCTTTCCTTCCCTTCCCTTTGTTTTTCTTTCCTTACGTTTCCTTTCCTTCCCTTCCCTTTGTTTTTCTTTCCTTGCGTTTCCTTTCCTTCCCTTCCCTTTGTTTTTCTTTCCTTACGTTTCCTTTCCTTCCCTTCCCTTTGTTTTTCTTTCCTTACGTTTCCTTTCCTTCCCTTCCCTTTGTTTTTCTTTCCTTGCGTTTCCTTTCCTTCCCTTCCCTTCCCTTCCCTTTGTTTTTCTTTCCTTACGTTTCCTTTCCTTGCATTTCCTTTGTTTGTCTTTGCTTTTGTTTCCTTTCCTTGCCTTGCCTTCCCTTCCCTTTGTTTTTCTTTCCTTACGTTTCCTTTCCTTCCCTTCTGTTCCCTTCCCTTCCCTTCCCTTTGTTTTTCTTTCCTTACGTTTCCTTTCCTTCCCTTCCCTTTGTTTTTCTTTCCTTACGTTTCCTTTCCTTCCCTTCCCTTCCCTTCCCTTTGTTTTTCTTTCCTTACGTTTCCTTTCCTTCCCTTCCCTTCCCTTCCTTTCCCTTCCCTTCCCTTTGTTTTTCTTTCCTTGCGTTTCCTTTCCTTCCCTTCTGTTCCCTTCCCTTCCCTTCCCTTCCCTTTGTTTTTCTTTCCTTTCGTTTCCTTTCCTTCCCTTCCCTTCCCTTCCCTTCCCTTTGTTTTTCTTTCCTTGCGTTTCCTTTCCTTCCCTTCCCTTCTGTTCCCTTCCCTTCCCTTCCCTTTCCTTCCCTTCCCTTTCCTTACGTTTCATTTCCTTCTCTTCCCTTCTTTTCCATGGCACTAACCTTTGTACAAATATACCTTAGTGGGCCTCATCACCCTCATCAAAGTCTCCCACAGTGTTACTCCACTTGCCATCACCTTGCAATGCTATTTTCATGCTGTATACTCTTAACCCGGTAGCAGCGATGGGACAAATTTGTGGCTTTACCGTGTAACAGTGACGGGTCAAATTTGTCACTTTACCGTGTAGCAGCGACGGGTCAAATTTGTGGCTTTACCGTGAAGCAGCGATGTGCCAAATTTGTGGCTTTACCGTGTAGCAGTGATGGGCCAAATTTGTGGCTTTACCGTGTAGCAGCGACAGGCCAAATTTGTGCCATGATATAAACCCCCCAAAACAAATGATACATAATCTGATCACAAATCCTTTGGTATATATTATGAAATGGTTTGAGTGAGGGGTGATTTTTTCTCATTTTTCTCGCTTGGAGGGACCATTAAGAAACATGATCCCCGCTGCTACCAGGTTAAGAAAAGCATAGCAACTGAATGCTTTTAGAGACCCTTCATGTGGCCTCTCTACCCAAGACTTTTTCCTCAAGCCCTATGCTGTCCAACTTTCTGATGCAAGAGTTAACCAAAGCCAAACTGTAATTCGTAAATCAGGACGAATATAACGTCTGGCTGAGATGTATTAAATTTTATCCATAACTGCAACCTCATTTTTTTTTTTTCATTCCTTTCTTTAGCATTTCCTTATATAATTATGACATTTCAGGAGACAAGCTCTGAAGTACCTTGCTGGCCCTGTACGGGTAGAGTCCACCTCGGTCGTTGTTCTGGATGGAGCCGAGGATTGAGGACATGTTGCTGACGGCCGCTCGCCGCACCCACAGGTCGCTCCCCTCCGCAGCCTTCAGTTGATGAAGCAAAGCCTGAGAGAATAGAGTAGGCATTAGAGTTAAGCATTGCTGTCATCTGCCAGACTTAGGGCTTCAGGATGTGAGACTGTAATAGAAAAGAGAGGAAGAGAAGGGAAGGAAATAAACAGAAAGTAAAAGGAAAGGAAGGAAGAAAAGGAGCAGGCAAGGAAAGGGAATGAATTAAAAATGCAATGAGTCTGTGATAGAAAAGTAGTTTACCGTAATAGAAAAAGAAAGGAAAGAAAGGAAGAGAAGGAAAGGAAGTATTGGGAAAGTAAAAGGAAAAGCGGGAAGAAAAAGAGCAGGCAAGGAAAGGGAATGAAATAAAAAAGCAATGAGTCTGTTCCACAGTTTACTGTATGAAGGAAGCTCTGCCAGGTATGACACTGCCCCTTCCCTTCACCCCCAATGAGTCTGTTACACAGGTTACTGTTTGAAGGAAGCTCTGCCAGGTATGACACCGCCCCTTCCCTTCACCCCAATGAGTCTGTTACACAGTTTACTGTTTGAAGGAAGCTCTACCAGGTATGACACCGCCCCTTCCCTTCACCCCCAATGAGTCTGTTACACAGGTTACTGTATGAAGGAAGCTCTGCCAGGTATGACACCCCCCCTTATCTTCATCCCCAATGAGTCTGTTACACAGTTTACTGTAAGTCTCATGACACATCAGCTTCCTGGTTACTGCTGAGAATGAAAGAAGAGAAGAGGTGTTATACTTAAGCATTACTGTGATTTGCTTCAGGGTAGGAGACTTGGTGCTCTGGTAATTGGTTTGTTAAATAGAGAACTTATGTATACAGTCCTGCCATTTACTACACCATCCCTTCCCTTCACCTGTCAATTAGTACATTATATCAAGGCTTTAATATTAGTTTATTACATGGTGTACTGCATGAAGCCCGGCCTGATACTACACCCTTCACTCCTCAGCTAGTCCTTTATACAGAGTGATGCAGAGGTTATGAAGCTTTGCCAGATATCACACCATCCCTTCCTTTCCCTCCTCCAGTTATCTGTTAAATAGTGTTTCCTGTAAGTCTCATCACACATCTGTTTCCTGGTCATCTTTGAGAATCATAGTGACTGATCCCATGCTCTTTAGAGCCCCGGCACTACTCTGAAGGGCGCATATAGATTGACCAAAGGTGAGTGTCTAGGGGGTGGCTCTAGGCACCTCCAGCCAACTGTAGCATTTGTTGTTGGGGCGACTGGCTGAGTGTGTAGTACAGGTGAGTCTGAGGCACCTGGAGCTTCATGTCTATTCACACTGTGTGCTGCTACTGATAGGTGGGAAACACTTATAGTGCCCCCTCTACGTCCTGGCCTGTAGTGCCAGTAGGCTTTCTTGGTTGGGCCTGGTGGTCGGCCCAAGCCTGTTATGGCGCAGGCAGGTGTTTATGGTGCCGCCGTCTATAGTTGGCTCATGCTGCCCCCCGAGCTCATTCTTGATGCACTTGTACAGTTCTTGTAGAGTCCGGGTTGATGGGTGGTCTTCAGGACAGCATGTGGGTAGGCTCAGGCCACTCAGCGGTGACTGAAAAATTCCCAGGTGGTAGCGGCGGATTCTAGCCCACATCATCCACAACGTGGCAAACATGGGAGTGTCACGCTAACCACTCAGCCACTGCCTCCTCTCTTGTCTTGAATGACTTTAATGTTGCTTCAGGCCACATTGTGTGTTGGTCTCCATGGCCCTGGTTCCAGGGGCACCAAGAGACAATCTAAAGTGGAGGAGGCCAATGGATCCTACCATGAGGTACTTCACATGGGAAGGGCCCTGTATAAAGACTTGCCCGGAGGGATGGCCAGGGAAGGGGTGGCAGGGTGGGCGAGGTTAGAGTCCCTTGATAGAGAGAGTTCCAACAACCTAAGATTTGGATGCCATTATTGGCCCTGTTTTCGCCGCGCTTTTCAAATGCTAGCACACGCTCTCTTTTGTATTTCTGTTTCACAGCCATACGGGTCGTTCACTGAAACTGAGCACACTTGTGTCAAACCTTCACACCTTCCCCTAACAGCCAGCAGGGAGCCGGCAGCCAACGAGCTGTGGGAAAATAAATAAGAGACAGTTTGTGTCTACATCAACAGGTATCGCCAACCCACCATTACGCCCTTATACTTTACCATAATTTGGTCATCAGCCGTTGGAATGTGCCGTTAGAAGGTGACAGGGGATTATTATTAGCCTTACGATCAGCCACTGTCTCAGTATAGGCACTCAGTAACCCACGTAGCCTGTGATATATGTGTGTCAAGCGGGCTGCTGACGACCTTGAGAGGCGGCAGCGCTCAGAGGGTACCGAGAAACTTCACACAAGTTTGGGTGCTTCTCTTTGAGTGTTGCTGCTGTGATGGATGGATTTAACATTACTTATCGCTGTAAAACATTATCGGCAGCAGTTGGGGAAGTCTTTCTATTACCTACATATCCCTTCATCACCTGACCCTTGCCTGCAGGGAGGGACGCTGCCTCCTGAACGTCATGAGCCTTGATATACTTGTCATGGGCCACGTGGCCGACACACTACCCAAGCTCCATCAATGCAAAGGCACGTTGCTTCCTTTCCGTTACCTGCTTGCAGTAAACTTTAGCATATGGAGAGAAAATTAGTGTAAACTAATTATCTGGGGGTGGAGGGGGTCCTGATTCCATTACTCGCCGGGCTGCTCTCTTTATTGTGTTAACACACACACACACACACACACACACACACACACACACACACACTATTGCTGCAATAAATCTTCTGTGCGATTCCAAGGTATTGTGAAGATAAGTCATCAATGATTATAATTCAATAACATTTAATTTCATTTAGATACTTATTATTGATTAAAAAAATAATACAGTAAACTACTAAGGCCATGTAAACGTGTTTCATTTTGCTTGAGGGTCAAAACAGGTTTAGAGAATACTGTAGGAAAATGTCTTCAGCATATTATAATGACATTGGTACCCATGAAAATGAAGACCATGCAGCCTTATACATTAGGCTACTAAATAAAGATGGACTTATAACCCAAGCCAGAGGAGTTACATAAGAACATAAGAACATAAGAACGCAGGAGTCTACAAGAGGCCGGTAGGCCTGTACGAGGCAGCTCCTTTGACCCTAAGCTCCCGTGTATTTAACCCCACCTAATATCGCTGTCCATGAATTTATCTAGTCTATTTTTGAATGTGACAATTGTATTGGCACTCACCACATGACTGCTAAGCCTATTCCACTCATCCACCACCCTGTTAGTAAACCAATTTTTGCCTATGTCCCTGTTGAATCTGAATTTATCCAGTTTAAACCCGTTACTTCGTGTCCTACCCGGTTCTCTTACCAACAAAACCTTATGAATGTCTCCCTTATTAAAGCCCTTCATCCATTTATAAACCTCGATCATGTTTGAGTCTTCCCTCGTATGGCAAGTTTCTCAACCCCTGAATCATCTTAGTCATTCTCCTCTGCACCGATTCTAACATTTTGATATCCATTCTGTAGTAAGGTGACCAGAACTGAACCGCATAGTCAAGATGAGGTCTAACTAATGCTAAATATAGTTTGAGGAAGACTTCGGGGCTTCTGTTGCTTACGCTCCTTGAAATAAATCCCAGTACCCTATTAGCTCGATTTCTAGCTTGAATGCATTGTGCCCTTGGACGGAGATCAGAGCTCACTAAGACCCCTAAATCCCTCTCGCACCCAGACCTACTTTTGAGAGTGTCATTTAAGCAATAGTTATGTGAGGGGTTGTTCCTACCTACACTCAGAATACTGCACTTCCCTACATTGAACTCCATCTGCCATTTATCCGCCCAGTCATATAATCTGTTGAGTTCACCTTGGAGAATACTAGCGTCCTGATCCGACTCAATTACTCTACCGATCTTGGTATCATCTGCAAATTTACTAACATCACTACTAATTCCTGTATCTAAGTCATTGATATAAATAATAAACAAAAGTGGACCTAATACCGAACCTTGTGGGACCCCACTCGTAACACATCCCCACCCAGATCTTTTACCATTGATTTGCACTCTTTGCTTCCTATTGCTAAGCCACGCCTTGACCCAGTTCAAAACTTTACCCTCTACTCCGTGAGCCTGTAATTTAACCCTAGAACACTAACCTTAGAAAAAGTCACACCACTACTAACCATGGGTACATCATACCCAATTTTGAAAAAAAATAAATAAAATTAAATGTAAAGTTTTAATGGAATAAAGTTACATGAAGGGACTTCAAACTTTGTATCTTGACTTAACATTAAGAAGAACTGAAAAACGTATTGTTTTGGTATGAAAATCAGGTACTGAAAAATGTTACTAAAAATAGGAAAAATGTTCAAAAATTTAAAAAAAAAAAAATTTCATAAAAAATTTTATCATCCGATGGCTTCCAAAATTCTTGTATGGCCTCCCAGGTCCTGTGATCCACTGCACAGGTGATCACTAAAAAAGTACGTAAACAATGTACAACACCCTGTATCACCAACCATGGGTATGCCGCACCCGAATGTAGGCCTACAACGAAGGTGAGCAGAGAGAGCGAGACAACGTGACCTTCCCCTACACTGTCAAGCGGGCACATGAAGCTACTGAGGAGGTGGGTACCCTCAGAGCACCGGAACCATACACAATGGCAATGACGTCATTCGCATGGGTACCTCATACCCATGGTTAGCGTTCTAGGGTTAAGCAACAGTCGTTGGTGAGGAACTTTGTCAAACGCTTTACTAAAATCAAGATAGATTACATCATAATTTTCATCTCTGTCAACCGCCTCAAATACTTTATTGTAGAAGAACAAGAGATTGGTGAGGCATGATCTACCTTTTGTGAACCCATGCTGCGAGTCGTGAATTAAGCTATGTTTCTCTAAATGCTCCCGAATGTTCCTGGCTATTATGGACTCCAGCATCTTCCCTATAACGGTATAACCGATGTTAAGCTAATTGGGCGATAGTTTGAAGCAACTGACCTGTCCCCCTTTTTAAAAATCGGCGTCACATTAGCTACTTTCCATAGGCTCGGCACATAGCCAGTATTTACCGACATCTTAAAGATGTCGGTTAGTGGGTCACTGATTACATCACCTAACTCCTTTAACACCCTCGGAAATATCCCGTCAGGACCTGGCGACTTGTTCTTCTTAAGCTTATCTATCTCATCCTGAACTACTTGCCTGGTAATGATTATATCCCTCAATTTATCGCCATCCCCGCCCTCGTACACCTGAACTCTTTCCGGTATAGTCGTTCGATCCTCCTGTGTGAATACTGAAAGGAAGTAGTCGTTCAACAATGTGCTCATATTTTTGTAATTTTATACTAGCTCCCCTGTGTTTGTTTTCAGCGGTCCAATTTTCTCCCGTGTTTTTGTTCTATACATCTGAAAGAAGCCCTTAGGATTACTTTTCGCCTCATTTGCTACTTTCATCTCATAGTTCTTTTTTGCTATCCTGGTGTTTTTCTTAACTAATCTAGATAGTTCGACGTACCGGCCCCTGAGATGTGTTTCCCCATTCTTTATTTTCTGATAAATTCCCTTCTTTAACCCAATCTCGTGTTTTAGTCCACGAGTCATCCACTTAGGATCATTGTTTTCTTTTCTAAGTGTTCGCTGTGGTATATGCTGTTCTTGCCCCTCTACTATTACTCTAACTAAATTATTGTAAGACATTTCTACCTGGTTCTCCTGGCTCTCCAATCTGCAGTTCTGGCCCTCATGAATCCCTAAATTATCCCAGTTTACCCCTTCAAGATGTCTTCGAAGCCCCTCGTAGTTTGCTCTTCTAAAATCTGGCACTAACACTGGGTTTGGTTCGCGGGTTACCGCCCAGTCTAAGCTAAAACGAACCGTTCTGTGATCACTATTTCCTAACTCTCCGTCCACCTCCAACTCACGTAGCAAGTTCCCATTATTGGTTAGGACTAAGTCTAATATGTTATCTCCTCTGGTAGGCTCAGTAACTACCTGCTTAAGGAAATTATCTTGTATAACTTCAAGAAAGTCCTCGGCTTCCAGGTCACCCACTAGATCTTCCCAGTCTATATTCCTATAATTAAAGTCCCCCATTACGCAGACATTTCTACTCATACTCACCCTGCCAATCTCCTGTAGTAATATACTCGTGTCCTGCCTGTTAAGGTTGGGTGGCCTGTATATAACTCCTAGAGTTAGTTTTTCTTTCCCTTTCCTAGCTGAAGTTCCTAGCTGAAGAGCCTTCACATGAGCAAATAGTAACCCAGCCTATCACCGCTGAAATAGTAATATTTACCCGCATTTTAAAATCTCATAAACGAGTAATAATAATGGAAACGGTTAACAGAGTGATGATTAGCAAATACAATATAAACAAATAATTTGTCAACTTTTAGAGTGCGTTGGGTGTGATTCTAGAGTTTTACCAAGGCAGGTTACGTATGGTTCACCAAGAGCTAGCTTCTGTTCACTAAACTCTTGTAACACGTCCAGTCTATTAGACTGTGGCCTTGATGAGTGTGAAATATCCAGTGTGAGTCTGTAGTAACAGCTAGGGCCCTGTGGGGGAGATCACAGCCAATAATTTTGGCCATAAGGGCCACGGCTTCCCTCATCATGTCTGGACCTGAGGTGAACGATTGTTTCAGTCCTTGTAGCTGTGCCTCTCTCACAATGGTTTCCATAGACAGTACAAAGGGAGGGCGGTTATGACAGCAAGACACACACAATGGCAGTGTGTGTGTCTTGCTGTCATAACCGAAGGTTTCCTCCCAAGACGACTGACTGTTAGCACACCCCTGTCTGTCTTCTCAGCGGCCTTGCAGTTAAATTATACACTTTGTATCCCCTCTGTGGCATGTTGCTACACCCGAAGGCTAGGCAGCAAGGCATTGTTACATTAAAAAGCAGCCAAATCCATTTCCAAACTCGGTAAAATTATGTTTTTAATACCTCAACCAAAAATGGCGCCCAGCAGCCTTATACACAGGGCCGCCTATGTCGGGCCTCTCTCTATTAAGTGACTCTAGGTGAGGTGACACCCCCAGCTGTATGCCCCTACTGACTGACTGATAAACAACTGAATAATACACTCAACCACAATTGGGTCTGTCTGATCACATGTCTGTCAGGTGTTTGAAGAATAGTAAGAAAAGAGGAAGAAGAGGGTGAAGGTAAAGAAAAGTAAAAGATAGATAAAGAAGGAGGAACAAGAAAAAAGGAAGAGGAGGAGGAAACTAGGCGCCACAATTGTCCTGCCTTCGTGTACCTTTGAGAGCATGACGGGCACCACAGTGTTGACCGTGAAGGTGTCCACCACCTGCGGCCACCTGACCATGTTGATGCCTGTGGAGCGCGGGCCACGCCGGTGTTGTTGATCAGCAGGTCGAGGCCTCGCCCGCCCACCAGCTGACCAACCACTGCTGCCGCCTCCGAGTGACTCTGCTCACTGGCCACATGTGAAGGACAACACCATGATCTTAAAATGACAAAGATCTGAGGGCAAAGAAACTGAAGAAAAAAAAAAGTACATAAATTGCATGGTGATCTAACTAAAAGTATTTAAGTGGGTGATGGGGATTAAGAAAGCTGATGATAAAGCACCAATACTACAAAACAGGAGGTGAGAGTTCAAGGAGATCTGGAAGCAATGGGCGTTGGAGAGGCTGAGGGAAGACACAAATATAAAGCATGACACCGGAGATTCCAGGACACACAAACTTGAGAAGAAGGAAAGTTAAGCTACAGGCTGCACGGTGATCAAAGTGAGAGTATTTAAATAGGTTTTGGGAACTAGCAGAGTGAGGTGATGTTGGCAAGTCACTAACACTAAAAACAAGAGCTCAGAACCTCCAGTGATGGGAAAAAGTTGGCCCAATTCAAGTTCAGGAAAGAGACAAAAACTGGCTGGCAAACTATTAACCCATCCGCTGCGATTGGAACGGATATTGCCTTCACTGGTAGCCTGGTAACATATAGTGCCATGTCTTTCTCTGTTTCTGTGGTGGATAGTGAAGTGCTTCCCACATGGTATTGGTGTGCTGGATATCCCTTCACTGGCAGCCTGATAACATATAGTGCCATGTCTTTCTCTGTTTCTGTGGTGGATAGTGGAGTGCTTCCCACATGGTACTGGTGTGCTGGATATCCCTTCACTGGCAGCCTGGTATTATATAGTCCCAGGTGGAGTTCGTAATTTGACACAAGTGTCGTAACTCGAAACAAGGATTTTTAATAATGTACGGGGGCTACGCTGCAACCTCCAAACGTTGTAGGTTGAGGATGTTTAACCCAAGGATCCCCTGTACTACACACACACACACACACACACACACACACACACACACACACACACACACACACACATAATTATATGGTCATGTGTTGCAAGGCCATCAGTAACACAGTGTTCTATGGCATCAGGGCAGGGGGTGGCAAGAGGCGTTACATGGAGGGGGCGCAAACTGTAATTTTTGCATTTCATTATATAAAAAACAAAACAATACAAAAAAAGCTTCGTGAGTGGAGGTTAAATAGTGAGTGTGTCAACCAAGGGTGTGGACGCCCTAAGCACAGGCAGGGAAGCAGCGGAGGAGCTTCAGATAGCAATGGTTTGTACTTCATGGCAGGAACACATCAACCAGGAACATGATCAGGCAGGTTTAGGACACACTGCATCTAAGGGAGTCATGTTTACTCTTTTGGATTCTATCCCTCTCTGTTTCTTTATCTCCAGTTTCCTTTCCGGCCGTTCTATCTCTGCGGTGGTAGACGGTCACTGTCCTTGCCCTAAACCTATCAACAGTGGTGCTCCACAGGGCTCTGTCCCATCACCCACTCTCTTCCTGTTATTCATCAATGATCTTCTTTCCATAACAACTATCTTATCCACTCATACGCTGATGACTCCACTCTGCATTATTCAACTTCTATCAACAGAAGACCCTCTCAACATGAATTACAAGACTCCAGACTGGAGGCTGCAGAACGCTTAGCCTCACACCTTGCTATCATTTCCGATTGGGGTAAAAGGAACCTTGTGTCCTTCAATGCCTCAAAAACCCAGTTTCTCCACCTGTCCACACAACACAAACTTCCAAACACCTATCCACTATTCCTCAACAACACTCAGCTGTCACCTTCAACGCTAAACATCTTCGGTCTATCCTTAACTCAAAATTTCAACTGGAAACTTCACATCTCCTCTCTCGCTAAATCAACTTCCTCGAGGTTGGGCGCTCTGTATTGTCTCCGCCAGTTCTCCCCCGCGCAGTTGCTATCCATATACAGGGGCCTTGTCCACCCTCGTATGGTGTATGCATCTCGTGTAGGGGGGCTCCACCCACACAACTCTTCTGGACAGAGTGGAGTCTAAGGCTCTTTGTCTCATCAACTCTCCTCCTCATACTGACTTTTAAATTCGGCCGACATGTTGCCTCTTTCTATCTTATATCGATATTTTCACGCTAATTGCTCTTCTGAACTTGCTAACTGCATGCTTCCCCCCCTCCCGCGGCCCCGCTGCACACGACTTTCTACTCATGCTCATCCCTATTCTGTCTAAACCCCTCATGCAAGAGTTAACCAGAATCTCCATTCTTTCATCCCTTTCATTGGTAAACTCTGGAGAAGCCTTCCTTCATCTGTATTTCCTCCTGCCTATAACTTGACCTCTTTCAAGAAGTGTATCAAGTCACCTCTCCACCCGAAATTGACCTCTCTTCTGGCTACTCTTTACTTTTTACTTTTGTGGGAGAGGCGAGTAGCGGGCTTTTTTTGTTGCCCTTGAGCTGGATACTTTGATGTAAAAAAAAAAAAAAAAAAAAAAAAAAAAAAGCTGAGGAAGCAAAAATGTGTAGCAGGAAAGGGATCTCTCTCTCTCTCTCTCTCTCTCTCTCTCTCTCTCTCTCTCTCTCTCTCTCTCTCTCTCTCTCTCTCTCTCTCTCTCTCTCTCTCTCTCTCTTCCACATTTTATTTCGTTATTACTAAATTTTTCTCCTACGTACAGCTAATAATTTATTGTTATTTAAATAATCCACATATTAGCATATAACTACTTCATGCCAGCAAGCAGCAGGAGAAGGTTTTCTTACATGAAGGGAGGCAGATCAGGAGCAGGAAAGAACCCAGGAACACAGACGCCCATCTATACACTGCTGCTCCAGGCCAGGAAGCAGCAGGAGAAGGTTTTCTTACATGAAGGGAGGCAGATCAGGAGCAGGAAAGAACCCAGGAACACAGACACCCATCTATACACTGGTGCTCCAGGCCAGGAAGCAGAAAAAGGTTTTCTTACATGAAGGGAGGCAGATCAGGAGCAGGAAAGAACCCAGGAACACAGACGCCCATCTATACACTGCTGTTCCAGGCCAGGAAGCAGCAGGAGAAGGTTTTCTTACATGAAGGGAGGCAGATCAGGAGCAGGAAAGAACCCAGGAACACAGATGCCCATCTACACACTGCTGTTCCAGGCCAGGAAGCAGAAAAAGAAGGTTTTCTTACATGAAGGGAGGCAGATCAGGAGCAGGAAAGAACCCAGGAACACAGACGCCCATCTATACACTGCTGCTCCAGGCCAGCAAGCAGCAGGAGAAGGTTTTCTTACATGAAGGGAGGCAGATCAGGAGCAGGAAAGAACCCAGGAACACAGACGCCAATCTATACACTGCTGCTCCAGGCCAGGAAGCAGAAAAAGAAGGTTTTCTTACATGAAGGGAAGCAGATCAGGAGCAGGAAAGAACCCAGGAACACAGACGCCCATCTATACACTGCTGCTCCAGGCCAGGAAGCAGCAGGAGAAGGTTTTCTTACATGAAGGGAGGCAGATCAGGAGCAGGAAAGAACCCAGGAACACAGACGTCCATCTATACACTGCTGCTCCAGGCCAAGAAGCAGCAGGAGAAGGTTTTCTTACATAAAGGGAGGCAGATCAGGAGCAGGAAGGAGCCCAGGAACACAGACGCCCATCTATACACTGCTGCTCCAGGCCAGGAAGCAGCAGGAGAAGGTTTTCTTACATGAAGGGAAGCAGATCAGGAGCAGGAAAGAACCCAGGAACACAGACGCCCATCTATACACTGCTGCTCCAGGCCAGGAAGCAGAAAAAGAAGGTTTTCTTACATGAAGGGAGGCAGATCAGGAGCAGGAAAGAACCCAGGAACACAGACGCCCATCTATACACTGCTGCTCCAGACCAGGAAGCAGAAAAAGAAGGTTTTCTTACATGAAGGGAGGCAGATCAGGAGCAGGAAAGAACCCAGGAACACAGACGCCCATCTATACACTGCTGCTCCAGGCCAGGAAGCAGCAGGAGAAGGTTTTCTTACATGAAGGGAGGCAGATCAGGAGCAGGAAAGAACCCAGGAACACAGACGCCCATCTATACACTGCTGCTCCAGGCCAGGAAGCAGCAGAAGGTTTTCTTACATGAAGGGAGGCAGATCAGGAGCAGGAAAGAACCCAGGAACACAGACGCCCATCTATACACTGCTGCTCCAGGCCAGGAAGCAGAAAAAGAAGGTTTTCTTACATGAAGGGAAGCAGATCAGGAGCAGGAAAGAACCCAGGAACACAGACGCCCATCTATACACTGCTGCTCCAGGCCAGGAAGCAGAAAAAGGTTTTCTTACATGAAGGGAAGCAGATCAGGAGCAGGAAAGAACCCAGGAACACAGACGCCCATCTATACACGGCTGCTCCAGGCCAGGAAGCAGAAAAAGAAGGTTTTCTTACATGAAGGGAAGCAGATCAGGAGCAGGAAAGAACCCAGGAACACAGACGCCCATCTATACACTGCTGCTGCAGGCCAGGAAGCAGCAGGAGAAGGTTTTCTTACATGAAGGGAGGCAGATCAGGAGCAGGAAAGAACCCAGGAACACAGACGCCCATCTATACACTGCTGCTCCAGGCCAGGAAGCAGCAGGAGAAGGTTTTCTTACATGAAGGGAGGCAGATCAGGAGCAGGAAGGAGCCCAGGAACACAGACGCCCATCTATACACTGCTGCTCCAGGCCAGGAAGCAACAGGAGAAGGTTTTCTTACATGAAGGGAGGCAGATCAGGAGCAGGAAAGAACCCAGGAACACAGACGCCCATCTACACACTGCTGCTCCAGGCCAGGAAGCAGCAGGAGAAGGTTTTCTTACATGAAGGGAGGCAGATCAGGAGCAGGAAAGAACCCAGGAACACAGATGCCCATCTACACACTGCTGCTCCAGGCCAGGAAGCAGAAAAAGGTTTTCTTACATGAAAGGAGGCAGATCAGGAGCAGGAAAGAACCCAGGAACACAGATGCCCATCTATACACTGCTGCTCCAGGCCAGGAAGCAGAGAAAGAACCCAGGAACACAGACGCCCATCTACACACTGCTGCTCCAGGCCAGGAAGCAGAAAAAGGTTTTCTTACATGAAGGGAAGCAGATCAGGAGCATGAAAGAACCCAGGAGCACAGACGCCCATCTATACACTGCTGCTCCAGGCCAGGAAGCAGAAAAAGAAGGTTTTCTTACATGAAGGGAGGCAGATCAGGAGCAGGAAAGAACCCAGGAGCACAGACGCCCATCTATACACTGCTGCTCCAGGCCAGGAAGCAGAAGAAGAAGGATTTCTTACATGAAGGGAGGCAGATCAGGAGCAGGAAAGAACCCAGGAACACAGACGCCCATCTATACACTGCTGCTCCAGGCCAGGAAGCAGAAAAAGAAGGTTTTCTTACATGAAGGGAGGCAGATCAGGAGCAGGAAAGAACCCAGGAGCACAGACGCCCATCTATACACTGCTGCTCCAGGCCAGGAAGCAGAAAAAGAAGGTTTTCTTACATGAAGGGAAGCAGATCAGGAGCATGAAAGAACCCAGGAGCACAGACGCCCATCTATACACTGCTGCTCCAGGCCAGGAAGCAGAAAAAGAAGGTTTTCTTACATGAAGGGAGGCAGATCAGGAGCAGGAAAGAACCCAGGAACACAGACGCCCATCTATACACTGCTGCTCCAGGCCAGGAAGCAGCAGGAGAAGGTTTTCTTACATGAAGGGAGGCAGATCAGGAGCAGGAAAGAACCCAGGAACACAGACGCCCATCTATACACTGCTGCTCCAGGCCAGGAAGCAGCAGGAGAAGGTTTTCTTACATGAAGGGAGGCAGATCAGGAGCAGGAAAGAACCCAGGAACACAGACGCCCATCTATACACTGCTGCTCCAGGCCAGGAAGCAGAAAAGAAGGTTTTCTTACATGAAGGGAAGCAGATCAGGAGCAGGAAAGAACCCAGGAACACAGACGCCCATCTACACACTGCTGCTCCAGGCCAGGAAGCAGAAAAAGGTTTTCTTACATGAAAGGAGGCAGATCAGGAGCAGGAAAGAACCCAGGAACACAGATGCCCATCTATACACTGCTGCTCCAGGCCAGGAAGCAGAAAAAGGTTTTCTTACATGAACGGAAGCAGATCAGGAGCATGAAAGAACCCAGGAGCACAGACGCCCATCTATACACTGCTGCTCCAGGCCAGGAAGCAGAAAAAGAAGGTTTTCTTACATGAAGGGAGGCAGATCAGGAGCAGGAAAGAACCCAGGAGCACAGACGCCCATCTATACACTGCTGCTCCAGGCCAGGAAGCAGAAAAAGAAGGTTTTCTTACATGAAGGGAGGCAGATCAGGAGCAGGAAAGAACCCAGGAACACAGACGCCCATCTATACACTGCTGCTCCAGGCCAGGAAGCAGCAGGAGAAGGTTTTCTTACATGAAGGGAGGCAGATCAGGAGCAGGAAAGAACCCAGGAACACAGACGCCCATCTATACACTGCTGCTCCAGGCCAGGAAGCAGCAGGAGAAGGTTTTCTTACATGAAGGGAAGCAGATCAGGAGCAGGAAAGAACCCAGGAACACAGACGCCCATCTATACACTGCTGCTCCAGGCCAGGAAGCAGAAATAGAAGGTTTTCTTACATGAAGGGAGGCAGATCAGGAGCAGGAAAGAACCCAGGAACACAGACGCCCATCAATACACTGCTGCTCCAGGCCAGGAAGCAGCAGGAGAAGGTTTTCTTACATGAAGGGAGGCAGATCAGGAGCAGGAAAGAACCCAGGAACACAGACGCCCATCTATACACTGCTGCTCCAGGCCAGGAAGCAGAAAAAGGTTTTCTTACATGAAGGGAAGCAGATCAGGAGCAGGAAAGAACCCAGGAACACAGACGCCCATCTATACACTGCTGCTCCAGGCCAGGAAGCAGCAGGAGAAGGTTTTCTTACATGAAGGGAGGCAGATCAGGAGCAGGAAAGAACCCAGGAACACAGACGCCCATCTATACACTGCTGCTCCAGGCCAGGAAGCAGAAAAAGAAGGTTTTCTTACATGAAGGGAGGCAGATCAGGAGCAGGAAAGAACCCAGGAACACAGACGCCCATCTATACACTGCTGCTCCAGGCCAGGAAGCAGAAAAAGGTTTTCTTACATGAAGGGAGGCAGATCAGGAGCAGGAAAGAACCCAGGATCACAGACGCCCATCTATACACTGCTGCTCCAGGCCAGGAAGCAGCAGAAGGTTTTCTTACATGAAGGGAGGCAGATCAGGAGCAGGAAAGAACCCAGGAACACAGACGCCCATCTATACACTGCTGCTGCAGGCCAGGAAGCAGAAAAAGAAGGTTTTCTTACATGAAGGGAAGCAGATCAGGAGCATGAAAGAACCCAGGAACACAGATGCCCATCTACACACTGCTGCTCCAGGCCAGGAAGCAGAAAAAGAAGGTTTTCTTACATGAAGGGAGGCAGATCAGGAGCAGGAAAGAACCCAGGAACACAGATGCCCATCTATACACTGCTGCTCCAGGCCAGGAAGCAGAGAAAGAACCCAGGAACACAGACGCCCATCTACACACTGCTGCTCCAGGCCAGGAAGCAGAAAAAGGTTTTCTTACATGAAGGGAAGCAGATCAGGAGCATGAAAGAACCCAGGAACACAGACGCCCATCTATACACTGCTGCTCCAGGCCAGGAAGCAGAAAAAGAAGGTTTTCTTACATGAAGGGAGGCAGATCAGGAGCAGGAAAGAACCCAGGAGCACAGACGCCCATCTATACACTGCTGCTCCAGGCCAGGAAGCAGAAGAAGAAGGATTTCTTACATGAAGGGAGGCAGATCAGGAGCAGGAAAGAACCCAGGAACACAGACGCCCATCTATACACTGCTGCTCCAGGCCAGGAAGCAGAAAAAGAAGGTTTTCTTACATGAAGGGAGGCAGATCAGGAGCAGGAAAGAACCCAGGAGCACAGACGCCCATCTATACACTGCTGCTCCAGGCCAGGAAGCAGAAAAAGAAGGTTTTCTTACATGAAGGGAAGCAGATCAGGAGCATGAAAGAACCCAGGAGCACAGACGCCCATCTATACACTGCTGCTCCAGGCCAGGAAGCAGAAAAAGAAGGTTTTCTTACATGAAGGGAGGCAGATCAGGAGCAGGAAAGAACCCAGGAACACAGACGCCCATCTATACACTGCTGCTCCAGGCCAGGAAGCAGCAGGAGAAGGTTTTCTTACATGAAGGGAGGCAGATCAGGAGCAGGAAAGAACCCAGGAACACAGACGCCCATCTATACACTGCTGCTCCAGGCCAGGAAGCAGCAGGAGAAGGTTTTCTTACATGAAGGGAGGCAGATCAGGAGCAGGAAAGAACCCAGGAACACAGACGCCCATCTATACACTGCTGCTCCAGGCCAGGAAGCAGAAAAAGAAGGTTTTCTTACATGAAGGGAAGCAGATCAGGAGCAGGAAAGAACCCAGGAACACAGACGCCCATCTACACACTGCTGCTCCAGGCCAGGAAGCAGAAAAAGGTTTTCTTACATGAAAGGAGGCAGATCAGGAGCAGGAAAGAACCCAGGAACACAGATGCCCATCTATACACTGCTGCTCCAGGCCAGGAAGCAGAAAAAGGTTTTCTTACATGAACGGAAGCAGATCAGGAGCATGAAAGAACCCAGGAGCACAGACGCCCATCTATACACTGCTGCTCCAGGCCAGGAAGCAGAAAAAGAAGGTTTTCTTACATGAAGGGAGGCAGATCAGGAGCAGGAAAGAACCCAGGAGCACAGACGCCCATCTATACACTGCTGCTCCAGGCCAGGAAGCAGAAAAAGAAGGTTTTCTTACATGAAGGGAGGCAGATCAGGAGCAGGAAAGAACCCAGGAACACAGACGCCCATCTATACACTGCTGCTCCAGGCCAGGAAGCAGCAGGAGAAGGTTTTCTTACATGAAGGGAGGCAGATCAGGAGCAGGAAAGAACCCAGGAACACAGACGCCCATCTATACACTGCTGCTCCAGGCCAGGAAGCAGCAGGAGAAGGTTTTCTTACATGAAGGGAAGCAGATCAGGAGCAGGAAAGAACCCAGGAACACAGACGCCCATCTATACACTGCTGCTCCAGGCCAGGAAGCAGAAAAAGAAGGTTTTCTTACATGAAGGGAGGCAGATCAGGAGCAGGAAAGAACCCAGGAACACAGACGCCCATCAATACACTGCTGCTCCAGGCCAGGAAGCAGCAGGAGAAGGTTTTCTTGAAGGGAGGCAGATCAGGAGCAGGAAAGAACCCAGGAACACAGACGCCCATCTATACACTGCTGCTCCAGGCCAGGAAGCAGAAAAAGGTTTTCTTACATGAAGGGAAGCAGATCAGGAGCAGGAAAGAACCCAGGAACACAGACGCCCATCTATACACTGCTGCTCCAGGCCAGGAAGCAGCAGGAGAAGGTTTTCTTACATGAAGGGAGGCAGATCAGGAGCAGGAAAGAACCCAGGAACACAGACGCCCATCTATACACTGCTGCTCCAGGCCAGGAAGCAGAAAAAGAAGGTTTTCTTACATGAAGGGAGGCAGATCAGGAGCAGGAAAGAACCCAGGAACACAGACGCCCATCTATACACTGCTGCTCCAGGCCAGGAAGCAGAAAAAGAAGGTTTTCTTACATGAAGGGAGGCAGATCAGGAGCAGGAAAGAACCCAGGATCACAGACGCCCATCTATACACTGCTGCTCCAGGCCAGGAAGCAGCAGAAGGTTTTCTTACATGAAGGGAGGCAGATCAGGAGCAGGAAAGAACCCAGGAACACAGACGCCCATCTATACACTGCTGCTGCAGGCCAGGAAGCAGAAAAAGAAGGTTTTCTTACATGAAGGGAAGCAGATCAGGAGCAGGAAAGAACCCAGGAACACAGACGCCCATCTATACACTGCTGCTCCAGGCCAGGAAGCAGAAAAAGTAGGTTTTCTTACATGAAGGGAGGCAGATCAGGAGCAGGAAAGAACCCAGGAACACAGACGCCCATCTATACACTGCTGCTCCAGGCCAGGAAGCAGCAGGAGAAGGTTTTCTTACATGAAGGGAGGCAGATCAGGAGCAGGAAAGAACCCAGGAACACAGACGCCCATCTATACACTGCTGCTCCAGGCCAGGAAGCAGAAAAAGAAGGTTTTCTTACATGAAGGGAAGCAGATCAGGAGCAGGAAAGAACCCAGGAACACAGACGCCCATCTATACACTGCTGCTCCAGGCCAGGAAGCAGAAAAAGGTTTTCTTACATGAAGGGAAGCAGATCAGGAGCAGGAAAGAACCCAGGAACACAGACGCCCATCTACACACTGCTGCTCCAGGCCAGGAAGCAGCAGGAGAAGGTTTTCTTACATGAAGGGAGGCAGATCAGGAGCAGGAAAGAACCCAGGAACACAGACGCCCATCTATACACTGCTGCTCCAGGCCAGGAAGCAGAAAAAGGTTTTCTTACATGAAGGGAAGCAGATCAGGAGCAGGAAAGAACCCAGGAACACAGACGCCCATCTATACACTGCTGCTCCAGGCCAGCAAGCACCAGGAGAAGGTTTTCTTACATGAAGGGAGGCAGATCAGGAGCAGGAAAGAACCCAGGAACACAGACGCCCATCTATACACTGCTGCTCCAGGCCAGGAAGCAGCAGGAGAAGGTTTTCTTACATGAAGGGAGGCAGATCAGGAGCAGGAAAGAACCCAGGAACACAGACGCCCATCTATACACTGCTGCTCCAGGCCAGGAAGCAGCAGGAGAAGGTTTTCTTACATGAAGGGAAGCAGATCAGGAGCAGGAAAGAACCCAGGAACACAGACACCCATCTATACACTGCTGCTCCAGGCCAGGAGGCAGCAGGAGAAGGTTTTCTTACATGAAGGGAGGCAGATCAGGAGCAGGAAAGAACCCAGGAACACAGACGTCCATCTATACAGTGCTGCTCCAGGGCAGGAAGCAGCAGGAGAAGGTTTTCTTACATGAAGGGAGGCAGATCAGGAGCAGGAAAGAACCCAGGAACACAGATGCCCATCTATACACTGCTGCTCCAGGCCAGGAAGCAGAAAAAGTAGGTTTTCTTACATGAAGGGAGGCAGATCAGGAGCAGGAAAGAACCCAGGAACACAGACACCCATCTATACACTGCTGCTCCAGGCCAGGAAGCAGAAAAAGTAGGTTTTCTTACATGAAGGGAGGCAGATCAGTAGCAGGAAAGAACCCAGGAACACAGACGCCCATCTATACACTGCTGCTCCAGGCCAGGAAGAAGAAAAAGAAGGTTTTCTTACATGAAGGGAGGCAGATCAGGAGCAGGAAAGAACCCAGGAACACAGACGCCCATCTATACACTGCTGCTCCAGGCCAGGAAGCAGCAGGAGAAGGTTTTCTTACATGAAGGGAGGCAGATCAGGAGCAGGAAAGAACCCAGGAACACAGACGCCCATCTATACACTGCTGCTCCAGGGCAGGAAGCAGCAGGAGAAGGTTTTCTTACATGAAGGGAGGCAGATCAGGAGCAGGAAAGAACCCAGGAACACAGACGCCCATCTATACACTGCTGCTCCAGGCCAGGAAGCAGAAAAAGAAGGTTTTCTTACATGAAGGGAAGCAGATCAGGAGCAGGAAAGAACCCAGGAACACAGACGCCCATCTATACACTGCTGCTCCAGGCCAGGAAGCAGAAAAAGGTTTTCTTACATGAAAGGAAGCAGATCAGGAGCAGAAAAGAACCCAGGAACACAGACGCCCATCTATACACTGCTGCTCCAGACCAGGAAGCAGAAAAAGAAGGTTTTCTTACATGAAGGGAGGCAGATCAGGAGCAGGAAAGAACCCAGGAACACAGACGCCCATCTATACACTGCTGCTCCAGGCCAGGAAGCAGCAGGAGAAGGTTTTCTTACATGAAGGGAGGCAGATCAGGAGCAGGAAAGAACCCAGGAACACAGACGCCCATCTATACACTGCTGCTCCAGGCCAGGAAGCAGCAGGAGAAGGTTTTCTTACATGAAGGGAGGCAGATCAGGAGCAGGAAAGAACCCAGGAACACAGACGCCCATCTATACACTGCTGCTCCAGGCCAGGAAGCAGAAAAAGAAGGTTTTCTTACATGAAGGGAAGCAGATCAGGAGCAGGAAAGAACCCAGGAACACAGACGCCCATCTATACACTGCTGCTCCAGGCCAGGAAGCAGAAAAAGAAGGTTTTCTTACATGAAGGGAAGCAGATCAGGAGCAGGAAAGAACCCAGGAACACAGACGCCCATCTACACACTGCTGCTCCAGGCCAGGAAGCAGAAAAAGAAGGTTTTCTTACATGAAGGGAAGCAGATCAGGAGCAGGAAAGAACCCAGGAACACAGACGCCCATCTATACACTGCTGCTCCAGGCCAGGAAGCAGAAAAGTAGGTTTTCTTACATGAAGGAGGCAGATCATGAGCAGGAAAGAACCCAGGAACACAGACGCCCATCTATACACTGCTGCTCTAGGCCAGGAAGCAGAAAAAGGTTTTCTTACATGAAGGGAAGCAGATCAGGAGCAGGAAAGAACCCAGGAACACAGACGCCCATCTATACACTGCTGCTCCAGGCCAGGAAGCAGAAAAAGGTTTTCTTACATGAAAGGAAGCAGATCAGGAGCAGAAAAGAACCCAGGAACACAGACGCCCATCTATACACTGCTGCTGCAGGCCAGGAAGCAGAAAAAGAAGGTTTTCTTACATGAAGGGAAGCAGATCAGGAGCAGGAAAGAACCCAGGATCACAGACGCCCATCTATACACTGCTGCTCCAGGCCAGGAAGCAGAAAAAGAAGGTTTTCTTACATGAAGGGAGGCAGATCAGGAGCAGGAAAGAACCCAGGAACACAGACGCCCATCTATACACTGCTGCTGCAGGCCAGGAAGCAGCAGGAGAAGGTTTTCTTACATGAAGGGAAGCAGATCAGGAGCAGGAAAGAACCCAGGAACACAGACGCCCATCTACACACTGCTGCTCCAGGCCAGGAAGCAGAAAAAGGTTTTCTTACATGAAGGGAAGCAGATCAGGAGCAGGAAAGAACCCAGGAACACAGACGCCCATCTATACACTGCTGCTCCAGGCCAGGAAGCAGCAGGAGAAGGTTTTCTTACATGAAGGGAGGCAGATCAGGAGCAGGAAAGAACCCAGGAACACAGACGCCCATCTATACACTGCTGCTCCAGGCCAGGAAGCAGAAAAAGAAGGTTTTCTTACATGAAGGGAGGCAGATCAGGAGCAGGAAAGAACCCAGGAACACAGACGCCCATCTATACACTGCTGCTCCAGGCCAGGAAGCAGAAAAAGGTTTTCTTACATGAAGGGAGGCAGATCAGGAGCAGGAAAGAACCCAGGATCACAGACGCCCATCTATACACTGCTGCTCCAGGCAAGGAAGCAGAAAAAGAAGGTTTTCTTACATGAAGGGAGGCAGATCAGGAGCAGGAAAGAACCCAGGAACACAGACGCCCATCTATACACTGCTGCTGCAGGCCAGGAAGCAGCAGGAGAAGGTTTTCTTACATGAAGGGAAGCAGATCAGGAGCAGGAAAGAACCCAGGAACACAGACGCCCATCTATACACTGCTGCTCCAGGCCAGGAAGCAGCAGGAGAAGGTTTTCTTACATGAAGGGAGGCAGATCAGGAGCAGGAAAGAACCCAGGAACACAGACGCCCATCTATACACTGCTGCTCCAGGCCAGGAAGCAGAAAAAGAAGGTTTTCTTACATGAAGGGAAGCAGATCAGGAGCAGGAAAGAACCCAGGAACACAGACGCCCATCTACACACTGCTGCTCCAGGCCAGGAAGCAGAAAAAGGTTTTCTTACATGAAGGGAAGCAGATCAGGAGCAGGAAAGAACCCAGGAACACAGACGCCCATCTATACACTGCTGCTCCAGGCCAGGAAGCAGCAGGAGAAGGTTTTCTTACATGAAGGGAGGCAGATCAGGAGCAGGAAAGAACCCAGGAACACAGACGCCCATCTATACACTTCTGCTCCAGGCCAGGAAGCAGACTGAGGTTGTCCTGTCCTCATTGCTGTGGCCTGTAGGATCATTTTAAGAGACTACTTCCTCAACAGCCCCTTTGATAGTAGCCCCAATCTACTGCTTCAACACTTCTATCCCATCTCCACTTATTCCACGCCTTGCCGGAGAATATAACCACAAGACAACAGAAGTATACATGCTGACTAATACCTTGGCTGTTGACGCTGCGCTGGCTGTGGACTTCAGGATCTTGTTCATACAGGAACAGCTGCTTCTGGAAATACAAGATGCTGTCACAAGCAAGGTCCTTCCTATTAATGCCATAGGAGTGTTCAGTATACATGGCTGAGGCAAGAGTCTTCCTCACGTACAGAGCGCAGGAAGCGGATGAGGTCTTTGCTGAGGTTCCACTCCCTGGCTTCTGGAGTGGCATGGAGGAGACGCGTTGTAATGCAGTGACTCACAGAGGCACTCTCCAGATTCTGTCGCGGGGAAGCAAGGCAAACTTTATTTATGGAGACAAAATGACCTCCACCAAAACAAGGCAAAAATTGTCAAATGAATGCCATGAAATTAGACAAAACTAATAGCCCACCTTGCTTCTCCTTCCTCACCCTCCTGCAAAATGATGAGGCATGAGGCTGCTGTGTCCAGCTGGGGAACCTCCAGTGCTCGTATGAAGAGCTGCTTGGGGCTGCCGGCTGCTGATAGAGGTAGTGCCAGAGTGCCAGCTCTGCCTTGCAGGCACACTCCACCACCGTCTGGAGGTACACCGGAAACTCCCTGATGAGCTCCAGCACCGGGGCAGCAGGCAGTCTGGGAGGCCTCCTCCTCTAGGGCCAGATACCCTTGTCAGTTATCACCACCACTACCATCACAGAAATACAGAATATCAGACAAACAAGAGAAATTCCCTTAACCCCTTGGGTGCAGACTTCCTACCAGAAGACCTCACCAAGCTACAGGAGTGGAGCAACAAGTGGCTGCTACAATTCAATGAAGAAAACTGTAAAGTCCTGCACCTTGGGAGGGGATATCCAGCACACCAATACCACATGGGAAACACTCCACTGTCTGCCACAGAAGCAGAGAAAGACCTGGGACTATAATTATGTCACCAGGCTAACAGTGAAGGTGAAATCCGTGCCAATTGCAGCGGACGGATTAAGAAAAAAACACATGAACACGACAAACGTGACTCACCCCAAAAAAACGGTATTTGAGAGAATCCAAACATTATTGTAGAAATTTAGAATCTCTTCTAATTTAGTGTCATTTTGAAAAGTGTTATTTTGATATTCATTAGTGGCAAAACCCTATCACTACCGCACAAAAACGAAACTGAACCACAATAAAGAATGACTTACAGTGCATTCAGCCACAGGGAGGGGCTGGTGGTGGGAGGCAGTAGTACACAGGCCGGCAAGGAGGCGTCAGTCTGGGCGGCCAGCAGGATGGATGTCCTCCTCAAACATGACAACTGCCGCCCACAAAAACATGATCAAAACTAACATATAGAAAAAGTGTAAATGTATGCTCTGTCTTCCCATACCAACTATTGCAAAAAGCAGAATAAAAACTTCCTATACCAACTCTTCTTATACTAACTCTTCAATAGTTCCTATACCAACTCTTCAGTACTTCAACACTTCCTATACCAACTCTTCTTATACTAACTCTTCAATACTTCAACACTTCCTATACCAACTCTTCTTATACTAACTCTTCAATAGTTCCTATACCAACTCTTCAACACTTCCTATACCAACTCTTCTTATACTAACTCTTCAATATTTCCTATACCAACTCTTCAATACTTCAACACTTCCTATACCAGCTCTTCTTATACTAACTCTTCAATAGTTCCAATACCAACTCTTCAATACTTCCTATACCAACTCTTCTTATACTAACTCTTCAATACTTCAACACTTCCTATACCAACTCTTCTTATACTAACTCTTCAATAGTTCCTATACCAACTCTTCAACACTTCCTATACCAACTCTTCTTATACTAACTCTTCAATAGTTCCTATACCAACTCTTCAATACTTCAACACTTCCTATACCAGCTCTTCTTATACTAACTCTTCAATAGTTCCAATACCAACTCTTCAATACTTCCTATACCAACTCTTCTTATACTAACTCTTCAATAGTTCCTATACCAACTCTTCAATACTTCAACACTTCCTATACCAACTCTTCTTATACTAACTCTTCAATAGTTCCTATACCAACTCTTCAATACTTCCTATACCAACTCTTCTTATACTAACTCTTCAATAGTTCCAATATCAACTCTTCAACACTTCCTATACCAACTTTTCTTATACTAACTCTTCAGTAGTTCCTATACCAACTTTTCTTATACTAACTCTTCAGTAGTTCCTATACCAACTTTTCTTATACTAACTCTTCAGTAGTTCCTATACCAACTTTTCTTATACTAACTCTTCAGTAGTTCCTATACCAACTTTTCTTATACTAACTCTTCAATAGTTCCTATACCAACTCTTCTTATACTAACTCTTCAACACTTCCTATACCAACTTTTCTTATACCAACTCTTCAACACTTCCTATACCAACTTTTCTTATACTAACTCTTCAACACTTCCTATACCAACTCTTCTTATACTAACTCTTCAATAGTTCCTATACCAACTCTTCAATAGTTCCTATACCAACTCTTCTTATACTAACTCTTCAATAGTTCCTATACCAACTCTTCTTATACTAACTCTTCAATAGTTCCTATACCAACTCTTCTTATACTAACTCTTCAATAGTTCCAATACTTCCTATACCAACTCTTCTTATACTAACTCTTCAATAGTTCCAATACTTCCTATACCAACTCTTCTTATACTAACTCTTCAATACTTCCTATACCAACTCTTCAACACTTCCTATACCAACTCTTCAACACTTCCTATACCAACTCTTCAACACTTCCTATACCAACTCTTCTTATACTAACTCTTCAATAGTTCCAATACTTCCTATACCAACTCTTCTTATACTAACTCTTCAATACTTCCTATACCAACTCTTCAACACTTCCTATACCAACTCTTCTTATACTAACTCTTCAATACTTCCTATACCAACTCTTCAACACTTCCTATACCAACTCTTCTTATACTAACTCTTCAATAGTTCCTATACCAACTCTTCTTATACTAACTCTTCAATACTTCAACACTTCCTATACCAACTCTTCTTATACTAACTCTTCAATAGTTCCTATACCAACTCTTCAACACTTCCTATACCAACTCTTCTTATACTAACTCTTCAATATTTCAACACTTCCTATACCAACTCTTCTTATACTAACTCTTCAATACTTCCTATACCAACTCTTCAACACTTCCTATACCAACTCTTCTTATACTAACTCTTCAATAGTTCCAATACTTCCTATACCAACTCTTCTTATACTAACTCTTCAATAGTTCCTATACCAACTCTTCAACACTTCCTATACCAACTCTTCTTATACTAACTCTTCAATAGTTCCTATACCAACTCTTCAACACTTCCTATACCAACTCTTCTTATACTAACTCTTCAATAGTTCCAATATCAACTCTTCAACACTTCCTATACCAACTTTTCTTATACTAACTCTTCAGTAGTTCCTATACCAACTTTTCTTATACTAACTCTTCAGTAGTTCCTACCAACTTTTCTTATACTAACTCTTCAATAGTTCCTATACCAACTCTTCTTATACTAACTCTTCAACACTTCCTATACCAACTTTTCTTATACCAACTCTTCAACACTTCCTATACCAACTTTTCTTATACTAACTCTTCAACACTTCCTATACCAACTCTTCTTATACTAACTCTTCAATAGTTCCTATACCAACTCTTCAATAGTTCCTATACCAACTCTTCTTATACTAACTCTTCAATAGTTCCTATACCAACTCTTCTTATACTAACTCTTCAATAGTTCCTATACCAACTCTTCTTATACTAACTCTTCAATAGTTCCAATACTTCCTATACCAACTCTTCTTATACTAACTCTTCAATAGTTCCAATACTTCCTATACCAACTCTTCTTATACTAACTCTTCAATACTTCCTATACCAACTCTTCAACACTTCCTATACCAACTCTTCAACACTTCCTATACCAACTCTTCAACACTTCCTATACCAACTCTTCAACACTTCCTATACCAACTCTTCTTATACTAACTCTTCAATAGTTCCAATACTTCCTATACCAACTCTTCTTATACTAACTCTTCAATACTTCCTATACCAACTCTTCAACACTTCCTATACCAACTCTTCTTATACTAACTCTTCAATACTTCCTATACCAACTCTTCAACACTTCCTATACCAACTCTTCTTATACTAACTCTTCAATAGTTCCTATACCAACTCTTCTTATACTAACTCTTCAATACTTCAACACTTCCTATACCAACTCTTCTTATACTAACTCTTCAATAGTTCCTATACCAACTCTTCAACACTTCCTATACCAACTCTTCTTATACTAACTCTTCAATATTTCAACACTTCCTATACCAACTCTTCTTATACTAACTCTTCAATACTTCCTATACCAACTCTTCAACACTTCCTATACCAACTCTTCTTATACTAACTCTTCAATAGTTCCAATACTTCCTATACCAACTCTTCTTATACTAACTCTTCAATAGTTCCTATACCAACTCTTCAACACTTCCTATACCAACTCTTCTTATACTAACTCTTCAATAGTTCCTATACCAACTCTTCAACACTTCCTATACCAACTCTTCTTATACTAACTCTTCAATAGTTCCAATATCAACTCTTCAACACTTCCTATACCAACTTTTCTTATACTAACTCTTCAGTAGTTCCTATACCAACTTTTCTTATACTAACTCTTCAGTAGTTCCTATACCAACTTTTCTTATACTAACTCTTCAATAGTTCCTATACCAACTCTTCTTATACTAACTCTTCAACACTTCCTATACCAACTTTTCTTATACCAACTCTTCAACACTTCCTATACCAACTTTTCTTATACTAACTCTTCAACACTTCCTATACCAACTCTTCTTATACTAACTCTTCAATAGTTCCTATACCAACTCTTCAATAGTTCCTATACCAACTCTTCTTATACTAACTCTTCAATAGTTCCTATACCAACTCTTCTTATACTAACTCTTCAATAGTTCCTATACCAACTCTTCTTATACTAACTCTTCAATAGTTCCTATACCAACTCTTCTTATACTAACTCTTCAATAGTTCCAATACTTCCTATACCAACTCTTCTTATACTAACTCTTCAATAGTTCCAATACTTCCTATACCAACTCTTCTTATACTAACTCTTCAATACTTCCTATACCAACTCTTCAACACTTCCTATACCAACTCTTCAACACTTCCTATACCAACTCTTCAACACTTCCTATACCAACTCTTCTTATACTAACTCTTCAATAGTTCCAATACTTCCTATACCAACTCTTCTTATACTAACTCTTCAATACTTCCTATACCAACTCTTCAACACTTCCTATACCAACTCTTCTTATACTAACTCTTCAATACTTCCTATACCAACTCTTCAACACTTCCTATACCAACTCTTCTTATACTAACTCTTCAATAGTTCCTATACCAACTCTTCTTATACTAACTCTTCAATACTTCAACACTTCCTATACCAACTCTTCTTATACTAACTCTTCAATAGTTCCTATACCAACTCTTCAACACTTCCTATACCAACTCTTCTTATACTAACTCTTCAATATTTCAACACTTCCTATACCAACTCTTCTTATACTAACTCTTCAATACTTCCTATACCAACTCTTCAACACTTCCTATACCAACTCTTCTTATACTAACTCTTCAATAGTTCCAATACTTCCTATACCAACTCTTCTTATACTAACTCTTCAATAGTTCCTATACCAACTCTTCAACACTTCCTATACCAACTCTTCTTATACTAACTCTTCAATACTTCCTATACCAACTCTTCAACACTTCCTATACCAACTCTTCTTATACTAACTCTTCAATAGTTCCAATACTTCCTATACCAACTCTTCTTATACTAACTCTTCAATAGTTCCAATACTTCCTATACCAACTCTTCTTATACTAACTCTTCAATAGTTCCAATACTTCCTATACCAACTCTTCTTATACTAACTCTTCAATAGTTCCTATACCAACTCTTCAACACTTCCTATACCAACTCTTCTTATACTAACTCTTCAATAGTTCCAATACTTCCTATACCAACTCTTCTTATACTAACTCTTCAATAGTTCCTATACCAACTCTTCTTATACCAACTCTTCTTATACTAACTCTTCAATAGTTCCTATACCAACTCTTCTTATACTAACTCTTCAATAGTTCCTATACCAACTCTTCTTATACTAACTCTTCAATAGTTCCTATACCAACTCTTCAACACTTCCTATACCAACTCTTCTTATACTAACTCTTCAATAGTTCCTATACCAACTCTTCTCATACCAACTCTTCAATAGTTCCTATACCAACTCTTCTTATACTAACTCTTCAATAGTTCCTATACCAACTCTTCAATAGTTCCTATACCAACTCTTCTTATACTAACTCTTCAATAGTTCCTATACCAACTCTTCAACACTTCCTATACCAACTCTTCTTATGCTAACTCTTCAATAGTTCCTATACCAACTCTTCAACACTTCCTATACCAACTCTTCTTATACTAACTCTTCAATATTTCAACACTTCCTATACCAACTCTTCTTATACTAACTCTTCAATAGTTCCTATACCAACTCTTCAACACTTCCTATACCAACTCTTCTTATACTAACTCTTCAATATTTCAACACTTCCTATACCAACTCTTCTTATACTAACTCTTCAATACTTCCTATACCAACTCTTCTTATACTAACTCTTCAATAGTTCCTATACCAACTCTTCAACACTTCCTATACCAACTCTTCTTATACTAACTCTTCAATATTTCAACACTTCCTATACCAACTCTTCTTATACTAACTCTTCAATACTTCAATACTTCCTATACCAACTCTTCTTATACTAACTCTTCAATAGTTCCTATACCAACTCTTCAACACTTCCTATACCAACTCTTCTTATACTAACTCTTCAATACTTCAATACTTCCTATACCAACTCTTCCTGTAGCAACCCTTCTTGGAACAACTGCAAAAAACAGAATCAAAACTTCCTATACCAATTCTTCATATACTAACTCTTCAAAAATTCCTCTACCACCTCTTCAATACTCCAACACTTCCTCTACCAACTCTCCCTAAAGCAACCCTTCCTCTAACAACTCTTGCAGAAACAAAATCAACACTAACATTGAGTGAACGTTGAGGTGTATGGTTTGCCTTCCTATACAAACTCTTTGGCAGCAGGATTTCTGAGGCATGAAAATTTATGTCTCCCGAGTCATTATCCCAATCCTGGTGAACAGTCTTGCAGGCCAGTTATGTAATACCACCCTGACTAACAGCTCCAGCCATGCCCCCAGGGCCTAGGAGCAGTAGCGTGACAATGTTTTCTGCACTAATAATGCCGTAAACCAGCCATGTGGGATGCTGGCTACCTACCTCCTTCACTACATCAACATAAGGTTCCACAGACATCCCTTAGTGCCAGGCAGCAGTGAAGGAGTGCCTCATTACAGTGCCAGTCAGAGTCACTCCAGTGCAAGGGGTGCAGAGGATAGCCAGCGTAATGGAAGCTGATTTGTCAGTGTTTATGGAGGAGCCATCGAGCACTGAATGCTGCTAAATGCCACTCATCTGTACACTCTTTCATAGGGGCAGTGATTAGAGGGATTGGTTTAGTTTAGCGCAGTTATTGTTTTGACCTTGACTTACTTCCTCTACTGTAAAAATAATAATAATAATAATAATAATAATAATAATAATAATACAAACTTGACTGCTTGAATATTGTGGGACTCAGTGAGGTGAGGAGGGTTAGGGAGGGACCCAAACTGTACACACTGCATTCACATTAATCCTTTTGTTTAGCACTAAAGGGAAATACTGTCCATGATTCCCTTGAGAAAAGTCTTAATTCTTCAACAGCAAAACCTGCCGTGTGCGAAGTATAAAAGATTACACACGAAAATGATTAGTCAAGTTAAGCGTCACCTTCCCAGCGGCTGCATGGACGCATGGAGTGAAGGGCAGCGTGATTCTCCGGGCCATGAAGGTGTGGGACTTGTCCGAGGAGTTTGGGAACAAAGGGAGCCACGCGCGTGTGCCGTGAACCCCACTGTGGAGCCAGAGGGCGTGGCTCAGGTGGAGCTTGTGGCTCACGGTGCAGTACAGCCTCACAGCTTGACGCCACCACGATGGGAGTCATCTGGGCGCTGTGGAACTGGGGAGAGAAACAGACAGGCAGAAAACAACAAAGTGATGTTAACCTTAGTATAGTGTGCCCCGATGCACATGACTTTTACTCAAGCTATCAGTTTTGGATATGGGAATGTCCAAAACTCCTATGAAAGCCTAGTCAAATATGTTTCTTAGGTTCATGGTACAGAAAAAGGGTCAAACTACCACCAGGGTCATAAAACTACCCCTGGAAATGCCCCAAACTCCTACGAAAGCCTTGTCAAATACATGTGATTGGGCGCTGAAATGTATAAAGAATATGACCGTAAGACACACAAGTAGTTTGCCTCAATTAAATATGTAGTTTGACATGCCTGGAGCAAGTTTTTTGAATAAGCAAAGTTTGCAAACATTTCTGAAGGCTTCCATGGCCTTTGTATGACTTTAAGAATGACTAACCAATCTTCATTATGAGGAAGAACCAGCTAACCTAACCTAACCAATCTTCATTATGAGGAAGAACCAGCTAACCTAACCTAACCTAACCAATCTTCATTATGAGGAAGAACCAGCTAGCCTAACCTAACCTAACTTAACCTAACCAATTTTCATTAAGAGGAAGAAGCAGCTGTTTTGTCATAAAGGTGTCGGAGATAATTTTAGCGACTTTGACTCTGGCCAAAAGTAGGCGACTCCAGTGACTGCACTCCACCCCCTGCTACTTACCATATTCCTTATAGTAATGGCAAGAGACAGTGGGTCCTCGGAGTGGTCCCAGCGCAGAGACACAGTCAGCAGGGAGCCAAATGCACTCCACAGCAGCAATCCTCCTCCTGTCCAGCTCATGCCCAGCACAGTGCCATCAGGAGCCCACTTCATGAAAACAAAGGGATGAGAATATGTAAATAAATAGATAAATAAAGACAAAGCAAAGTAATAGAAGCACTATTACTCCCTTCTTTTCTTGAGTCTTGACCGACAGAAGCTTGAATAAAAACAGCAAATGCATAGAAGCACTTTTACCACCTTTCATGCCTTGGCCACAGAAGCTTAGACACAGACAGCAAAGGAATGGAAACACTCAACACCCCCTTTCTATTTAGCTTTGGCCCACAGAAGCTTAAACAAACACACAGCAAAGGAATGGAAACACTCAACACCCCCTTTCTATTTAGCTTTGGCCCACAGAAGCTTAAACAAACACACAGCAAAGGAATGGAAACACTCAACACCTCCTTTCTATTTATCTTTGGCCCACAGAAGCTTAGATAAACACACAGCAAAGGAATGGAAACACTCAACACCTCCTTTCTATTTAGCTGTGGCCCACAGAAGCTTAGATAAACACACAGCAAAGGGATGAACACACTTTTACAACCTAATTTCCTTTTGAGCCTTGGCCCACAGAACCTCAAGCAAAGATATAGGAGCCTCAAAGAGCTGCCAAAACAGCCTTGTGTATACACAGGAAAGAAGTGTTTAACATATCTTTGGGTACATTATTAGTCTCACATTGAACAAACACTCTCAGCAATGGGGTGTGAGACAAATAGTGATGGATTAGGTAAGGGACACTCACCCACTGGCCCTGGTGACCCTTCCTCCGTAGTCTCTGTCTGAGGGCACCATAATGTGGGACACCTCCAGGCCGCCTGTTGCCTCACCCACCAGGGTCCAGCCACACCACGCCCTGACAACTGTGAGGTGGAGGAAGTGGCTGAGTGGTCAGCATGCTGGCACCATATCCAGGAGGGTGTGGGTTCATGTCCTGCCCACCGCCACAAGCTGGGATTTTTCAGTCACCGCTGAGTGGCTCAAGACTACCCACATGCTCACTCGTCTCTCCCGCAAACCTTCGTTCCAAAAATGTTAGTGACTCAGTACACATCATCCTTCCCTTTGATCCTCATTGCTAAACCTTCATGAGTCTTGGTACAGGCCAAGGGCACAAAAAAAATAGAGATTACAATGAAAAATCTATACAAAACAACATGTATACTTCAAGGACAGGCTGTTTTAGAAGGTATAATTACTTCTTACAGCTAGGGAGGCAGCTTTAGGTCAAAACATAAAACAACATCAACAAAAAAGTCCTGCATAGTAAGTGAATAACTCACATCAGGATCAAATTTGAGGCGGTGAGGAAAGCTGCCCTGCCGTCGCTGAGGACCACCACCGGGGAACACTCCAGGTCCACCACATGCACCCCCGGAGCCTCTAGGGGCACCGCTGCAGGGCAAGACTAAACACACCGGACTCCCCCCACACATACCACAGCCTCTAAAGACCTGACCTTACCTGAAGAATGATGTCACTTTGTTGTATAGAAAGTAAGGAAGCATATATGATTTTTCTGACTCAAGATCTATATTAACTGTTTGGGGTTTTGTTGGGTTAAGTTTAGGGTATCTTCAAACACATGATAGCCAGCACCTTATGGTATAAATCAACAATGACCTCACTTTGTTGTATAGAAAGTCTCATTAACAGGGAAGCATATATGAATTTTCTGAGTCAAGGCCTGTAGTAACTGTTTGGGGATTTGTTAGGCTAGGTCAGGTTAACTTCTACAGTAAGAGGCTTTTCAAACAGGAGAACCGGGGAGCTTATGTTTAAAAATAATGGCTATGGTCCACAAAGTCAAGAGCCTCAGAGACTCACCCTTCACTGCCAGCTGATCATTGCAGAATGGGACGCGCTGCAGGTCCACGCAGCTTGTGGCTGTAGTTGACGGAGCCGTCCCAACACAGCCGCTGGGTATGGCCTGGCCCAGTGGCAACCATCAGCTCCTCCCTTAGACACACCAGCTCAGTCACGCCTCTGTTCACCTCGGTCTGAAAAGCCTGAAAAACACCAACAAACTGAAGACATTGACGGGAAGGGAAAGGGGAGGGAAATGAAAAGGTAGGAAGGGAAAGGAAGGGATGGGAAGGGATGGAGGGGAATAGATGAAGAAATGGAAAGGAAAGGATGGGAAGGAAAGGAAAGGAAGGGGAGGGATATGAATTGGTAGGAAAGGATGGGAAGGGAAGGGAAGGGAGGAGAAGAGAAGGAAAGGGAAAGCAGGGGAAGGAGGGGAAAGGATGAAGAGATGGCAAGGAAAGGATGGGAAGAAACGGAAAGAAAGGGAAGGGAGGGGAGGGAAACGAATTGCTAGAGAAAGGGATGAGAAGGGAAGGAAGGGGAAGGGAATGGGAAGGATGGGAGGGAAATGAATTGGAAAAGAAAGGGATGAGAAGGGAAGGGAAGGGAAGGGAAAGAATTGCCGCCACTCACAGTAACACAATTGGTAGAGAAAGGGAAGGGAAGGGAAGGGAAGGGAAGGGAAGGGAAAGAGTTGCTGTCACTCACAGTAACACAATTGCTGTAACCTTGACATGACATTTTGTGGTAAAAACTAAGAATGGCCGACATTTTCCTGTGTTACTCCCCAAGGTTCTGAGGAGCGGCAAAATCCATCCCAGCACTCACCGTGGAGATCATGAGAGGCGGACGGGCTCACAGGCATACAGGCTGGAAGACTCCCACTTGAGGGGGGGGCTGGCAGGTCCCTCTGCTCGTAAACCTCCAGCCGAGACTCATCAGCCACGATAGAGTGTAAGATCCGCCGATTCTTGTTGGTCTGCAAGTCATTGGGTGATTAACGTACAAGATTGCCTTCTGTCTCCACAGCTACAACAACTACACCGACTGACTACATATACTCTTTTATCTCTATTCTATTATATTTGGTTTGAAGGCAGCTCATCTATTCGCTCTTTTATAGGGGCAGTGATCAACATACAAAGGGAGCACCAATTCATAAACCAGGCCATGGAAATGACCCCCACAAATCCTAGGAAAGCCTTGTCAAGTGTGTGTGCTTGGGGGGCGAAAGGTTTTGGTTTATGAGGCCCAGCCTGAAACACTTATGCCAACCACCACCATGGATGTGTCCTGGCACCACTCCAGCACCTGGCTGGTGCCGCTGCTGTTCACACACCAACCACCACCATGGATGTGTCCTGGCACCACTCCAGCACCTGGCTGGTGCCGCTGCTGTTCACACACCAACCACCACCATGGATGAGTCCTGGCACCACTCCAGCACCTGGCTGGTGCCGCTGCTGTCCACACACCAACCACCACCATGGATGAGTCCTGGCACCACTCCAGCACCTGGCTGGTGCCGCTGCTGTTCACACACCAACCACCACCATGGATGAGTCCTGGCACCACTCCAGCACCTGGCTGGTGCCGGTGCTGTTCACAGACCCCTCCGGCCTCTGCTGGACAACACAGGCACACGTACGTGGCTGTGGAAACATTGACAGCTATTAGAAAGAGCAAGAAAAATTTGAACCAAACAAAATGACCTTATTGTACTGTGGAGCCTTGATGCTCTGATTGTGTGGGATGGGACAGGAAGGGAAGGGAAGGAAAACCAGGGCAGGTGGCACTTCACAACTCATACACAAGTATAATACATAATGTACATAAATATAGGTACCATGCATACATAAGTTATATATACGCATAACTTATACTTTGGTTCTTGGAAAGATTTTTTCAAGTAAATTTTCCATAATCTGAATTCAATATGCATCTATTCTCATTAGGAATAATGATAATAGATGACAGTTGCATTCTGTGAGTGCGTATAACACATTAAAAACAATGTTTAACCCCTTGACTGTGGATTTCCTACCAGATGATCTCACCAAGCTACAGGAATGGAACAAAAAGTGTCTGCTACAATTCAGTGAAGAGAAATGTAAAGTCCTGCACCTTGGGAGGGGATATCCAACACACCAAAACCACATGGGAGACACTCCACTATCCACCACAGAGGCAGAGAAAGACCAGGGAGTAGTGTCGAGTGGGGGGAATTGAGACATTTTTCCCTTATTTGGTTCTGTCCTCTAAACCATACGGCTGCGTTTGAGACACACATTGAGTCATGTCATGTCGCGTCATGACAATTCATGATGCATCATGAATTGCTACCCAAGTTTCAACACTGATTTATATGGGGTTTTTTTAAAGAAACCGTTTACACCGGATGCGTCGAGGCACGTCACGTTGTTTTGCGTCGCATTGAGTCACACATAGAGCTGGACCTATTTTTGACGACGGTTACAGCGAGTCTGCCGTGGTGTCTTCAAGTATGCTGGAGGCACTCCTAATCAACAGTTCAAGAGGGCCCTGTTATTTATGATTCCAGTGACCCCAACCACCGGGATCATGATGTCATTCCCACTTTATGGAAAGAAGTTTTCAGTTTTACGTATAATCCTAAAGCATGCACACCACTCACTCAACCACTCATACATATGTTCGTACATACAATGCACAAACTGTTAATATTGGGGCCTATCACAATGCTATGTTAGTAGGACAAGGACATGGAGGAGGAGGTATATACTACATATACTTAATATGTATATTTACAATGTTTGCAAATAACAATGTACACCATTCATATAGCATTCATTATGTTTAATCATACTCAAGCGTACGCCAAGAAATTATACCCGCCACCAAAAACATGAAGTAAATCACAACTCGCTGATCTCCTCTGGGAGGGAAGCGGCTCACCCAGACCAACCAACACCAACAAAAGCATCATGGGAAAAAAAATAATAATAAATAAAAGAAGATAAACAACACCAAGAAAAGAAATAAAAAGAAAAGAAAAAGAAAAACACCAATAGAAAAGAAAAGAAAAAGAACAATAGCGAACAAAATAAATAAGATAAATAAATAAAAAATAAACAAGACTATGCATCCATTCTCCATGAAATCAAACGGGTCACTGAGCGCTGACTTGACTCAGGTTGACGCGTCAGGTCGACTCTAAGCGACTCACTTGGTGTAGACGCAGCCTAAGAGTGAAGCAGTTTATATTCAAGTTGAGTATGGAGGGCAGGTGACCAGTTCATGTGCAAGTGTACAAAACTTTATTTATTTATTTTTTACAAAAAGTAAACAGTCACTTTGATTCAGTCAAGGAAAATGGCATGAGCTGAGACACTTCTTGGGGTGAATTGAAACACTTCTTGGGGTGAATTGAGACACTTCTTGGGGTGAATTGAAACACTTCTTGGGGTGAATTGAGACACTTCTTGGGATGAATTGAAACACTTCTTGGGGTGAATTGAAACACTTCTTGGGGTGAATTGAGACACGTCTTGGGGTGAATTGAAACACTTCTTGGGGTGAATTGAGACACGTCTTGGGGTGAATTGAAACACTTCTTGGGGTGAATTGAGACACTTCTTGGGATGAATTGAAACACTTCTTGGGGTGAATTGAAACACTTCTTGGGGTGAATTGAGACACGTCTTGGGGTGAATTGAAACACTTCTTGGGGTGAATTGAAACACTTCTTGGGGTGAATTGAAACACTTCTTGGGGTGAATTGAAACACTTCTTGGGATGAATTGAAACACTTCTTGGGATGAATTGAGACACTTCTTGGGGTGAATTGAAACACTTCTTGGGATGAATTGAGACACTTCTTGGGGTGAATTGAAACACTTCTTGGGATGAATTGAGACACTTCTTGGGGTGAATTGAAACACTTCTTGGGATGAATTGAGACACTTCTTGGGATGAATTGAGACACTTCTTGGGGTGAATTGAGACACTTCTTGGGGTGAATTGAGACACTTCTTGGGGTGAATTGAAACACTTCTTGGGATGAATTGAGACACTTCTTGGGGTGAATTGAGACACTTCTTGGGATGAATTGAGACACTTCTTGGGGTGAATTGAGACACTTCTTGGGGTGAATTGAGACACTTCTTGGGGTGAATTTAGACAGGTGTAAAAACTGTTTTGTATGGTAAATAAACGAACATCCTCTTACTTGTTGTTGAATTGACTTGATATCTGAATGAATCAAGATCACTTCAAACAAAAATACCCACCTTTCAGACATTTAGGTACCTGTTTTTTTTCCCCTTTGGAAAATATCATGATGAATTTGTATCCCGGGTAGCTAGTAAAAAAGAGAAGTAACCTACGTATTGTTACTTTCTGTAAATGCCAGGGAAGTGGTTACATCATGCTGTGTTTTACATGCATTTTAAAGTCAGCAGAAGCTTTATCAATCCTTCTAATTGTTAAAGGCGGTGTGCCTGACAACAGCACTGATCCACTGATCAAGTGTGTCATACTAACCTCACCAACATAACCACGTTTGGGCCAGTCCTACTGAGTGTTCATCCTCTCTCTAAGAATTTAATTGTTACACTGGTTATACAAACTTTTAGAACTCTTCCTATGTATGCCCTCCTATCATGGGTTACCTCATAGTATTTCTCTTCCTCAGGGTAAATCTTCCCGAATTTCCAAGGAATAAAGCTCACATAAGTGTCTTGCTCACTCTCCATCATAAGATATCATCTGGCGATCAAGAATTACCCTAGACCGAGCAAGAATTTTCCCAAATCTAGGGAAATTCTTGCATTTCTTGTTTTAGCGCATCAGATTTTCAAGACTACCCCCAAATTCTTGACAAGAATCAGGGGTCCCACACAAACCGCAGCAGAGCAGAGTACAGCCACTTTCTTGCTGGCTGCACCTCTTTAGGCCTATGGCAAGGACCATTTCCTGAGCTTCCTATGGGTAACCCTGCCAGGTGGGGTTGGATATAGAGTTCACGAGGTTACTGTTGTGTTACTGCTGCACCACAGAACATTTTAAAGCATCATTGTAGGATAAGTAGGAACTTTCCGGTATGACACACACTGGCCCACCACCCAGGACAGCCCTCCCACAGACACTGGCCCACCACCCAAGACAGCCCATCCTTGGATGGCACAGACACTCTCGTTGGTGTTCACATTTACTGCCGCTGATGATGAGCGTCACCATCGCAGGGCCGCCAACACTATAATGATGTTAGCCTCCATAAGTAATCCTGGGTGCACTTGTTCATACAACAGAGGAGGATGACTAAGATGATTCAGGGGTTGAGAAACTTGCCATACGAGGAAAGACTCAAACAGTTAAACTTGCATTCTCTAGAAAGGCGAAGGGTGCGTGGAGACATGATCGAGGTTTATAAATGGATGAAGGGCTTTAATAAGGGAGACATTCATAAGGTTTTGTTGGTAAGAGAACCGGGTAGGACACGAAGTAATGGGTTTAAACTGGATAAATTCAGATTCAACAGGGACATAGGCAAAAATTGGTTTACTAACAGGGTGGTGGATGAGTGGAATAGGGTTAGCAGTCATGTGGTGAGTGCCAATACAATTCACATTCAAAAATAGACTAGATAAATTCATGGACAGCGATATTAGATGGGGTTAGATACACAGGAGCTTAGGGTCAAAGGAGCTGCCTCATACAGGCCTACCGGCCTCTTGTAGACTCCTGCGTTCTTATGTTCTTATGTTCTTAACACTGTAGCGAAGGAGTGAGTCTTGATTGCTGCCATGAAGGTTACAAGCTGGTGGTGTCAGCCTAAAGGTGAACTGGGACCAAATCCGAGCGGAACTTGAACTTGTCGACTGGGAAGCGCTAATGACAGGGAAGGATGCCAACACCTCACTGATGCTCCTACAGGAAAAGGCCCTGGACATCTGCAAACAGTGGACCCCACGGAAAGGTAACCGGGCAAAGCAGCTCATCCCAAGGGACAGGAAAATCCTAATGAGAAAAAGGTCAACTCTGAAGAAAAAATTACTCAGTGTTCCAGAGCACCACACAACAACAAGGAGTCGGATTCAAGACCAGCTAGTTTCCTTGGAACATCAACTGATGGAATCCCATGAGCAAGAGAGAACCAGAGATGAAAGAAGGGCAGTGTCAAACATCAAGGAGAACTCAAAATACTTCTTCACGCGCCCCAGTAGGCCCTCTGATAACGGACGGTAATGAGACTGTGAGCTGCCCAAAGGAAAAGGCCCAGCTGCTCCGCCAACAGTACGACAGTGTCTTCAGCACCCCACTGCCGAACAAGATGGTAACAGACCCTATCTCCTTCTTCCAAGCCCCAACAAAAGATCACCAGCTGCTCACCGATATAGAATTAGAAACCGGGGACATTGTAGCAGCCATCAACAGTATTGCACCGGACTCAGCAGCAGGACAGGACGGCTTCCATGCCATACTGCTAAGAAACTGCAGGAATGAACTGGCAAAACCACTTCAGCTACTGTGGCACAAATCACTAAGTGAAGCGACAGTCCCACCACTACTAAAGACCGGGATAGTAACTCCCATCCACAAAGGTGGCAGCAGAGGACAAGCCAAGAATTACCGTCCTGTGGTCTTAACATCACACCTCATTAAAATAACTGAGATCATCTGCACAAAGCTCGTCGACCACCTAGAAAAGAGGAATACCTTAAACGAGGGACAGCACGGATCTAGGAGAGGTCGTTCCTGTCTCTCACAGCTACAGAAGCACCACCAAGGAATACTCGAGGCAGTGCGGGAGGGCAGGAACGCAGACGTCATCTACCTAGACTTCGCCAAGGCCTTCGATAAGGTGGACCATGGGCTACTGCTACACAAACTCAGGGCTCATGGTATCAGTGGTAACCTAGGAAAATGGATCCAGTTTCCTCACAGGCCGAACTCAACAAGTGTCAGTCCAGGGCAGTTTATCTCGACCCAGCCCAGTCAATTATTATTATTATTATTACTATTATTATTATTATTATTATTATTATTATTATTATTGCTATTATTATTGCTATTATTATTATTATTATTATTATTATTATTATTATTATTATTATTATTGTTATTATTATCAGTATTATTACCATTATTATTATTGTTGTCATTCTATTATTATTAGTACAACTGCTGTGTATCATCATCATCATTGTAGTAATGATAGGTATTATTATTATTATTATTATTATTATTATTATTATGATGATGATGATGTTATTAGAGAAGAACGTAAACAGAGGCGATATATTATCATTATTACTTTTATTATTATTACTATTATCATTATTAATCATTATTATTTCATTATTATTATCATTATTGTCTTTTTACTAGTAATACTAGTATTGTTAGATTATTATTTTGAATACTTTATCTAATGTTACTTGGGCCAAAAAATTTAGTACTATACATGTCCAGAAAAAGAAGAAAAAAAACATTAATACATACCAATTGTTGCCCCAAAAGCTCTAGCTTCCTATGGGCTACTTGCACAACAAATTTATGTTATATCGACCTATGTATACAAATTGCAAGTATAATAAAATGTTTCAAATGTTTCAAAAGTGGCGTTCCTCAAGGCTTGGTGCTGGGACCACTCCTGTTCCTGGTCATGATACAAGACATCGATCAAGACCTCCAGCATGCCAAGGCCACATCCTTCGGAGATGACACAAGGATCCTTAAACATGTACAAGCCCACAGTGACACTGCCCTGCTACAAGCTGACGTGGACCGAGTGATAACTTGGGCAGAGGAGAACAACATGCTGCTAAACAGTGACAAATTTGAGGTACTTAGATATAGCCCACTACAGGAGCTGAAGACCACAACAAGTTACATCTGCAACCAGCAAACCATCGAAAGCAAACACCACGTCAAGGATCTTGGAGTGTATGTGAGTGATGACGACACCTTCACGTTGCACTACAACAAGATCACAGCAACAGCCCAAGGACTCACTGGTTGGATACTACGCACCTTCAGAACCAGGAAACAGGACTGTATGCTGACACTGGAAATCCTTGGTGCTCCCTAGGCTGGAGTACTGCTGCCAGCTGTGGTCCCCACACAGTGGGAGATATATCAAGGATAGAGGCAGTGCAGAGAACATTTACCAGCCGTATTGAGGGTATGGAGCACCTCAACTACTTGGAAAGGCTACAGCACCTGCATCTCTACTCACTACAGCGGCGCTGAGACAGGTACATCATCATGTACGTGTGGAAGACACTTGAGAAGCTGGTACTAAATGCCGGCCTCCAGGAGCACCACCACCCAAGGCGCGGAAGGCTGTGCTACATCAAGAGGACTGAAGGTGTGTCCTCAAGAGTGAAAACCATCGTGCACAACAGCTTCACCCACACTGGAGCACGCCTATTCAATGCAGTGCCTCCCAGCATAAGGAACCTGACTGCAGTAGCACCCGACACCTTCAAGTACCACCTGGACAAGTGGCTGTCAACAGTACCTGACCAGCCACCAGCGCCAGGTTATCCAAGTGGCAACGGAAATCGTCTTGGTAAAGATTCGTTTTAGGTCCGTGCCAGTATCTCATAATCTACTTTATGAAACATCACTATCTCTTCATATATCTTTTCTACAAACCTTCAGCAAGAGGAGAGGAGCCAGTGGGAAGCAGCGGAGGTCCACCTCAGCTGTGTCCGTAGTCGACGAGATTCAACAAAGTAAATAACCTTGGCATCACCATAGTCTGCTTCACTAAGCCTCTCCCTCCCCCAGCCTCTTAGCACTGACAACAACACAGCCATAGAACAACACATTACAGGGCAACACAAGAATCTTTGTCTTCATTTTATGCGGTAAATATGGAGGAACACACCTTGCAATGAACGCTGCTCACCAACACACACACACACACGTCAACACGCCCCGCCAGGCACTACTCGGCCTTGGTCTGGGGCTCGGGTCTCCCTTCCTCCCTCTCCACCATTACCAAAACAGAATAACGATTTCTGTCATAACTACAAGGGAATCTCATTACTGGGGCACGTGCGGCTGGGTGTTGTGTGGTGGTGGAAGGTGCAGCTATATATTTAGCGTCCGTGGCTATATATATAAAAAAAAATCATAGGTACTGTACCGCTGTACCGCTACACTGCTTTCACAAGTGTGTGTGTGTGTGTGTGTGTGTGTTTAGCTATTTGTAGTCTAGGTGGCCCGAGCTAAGCTCTAATAGTCCCGTCTCCATAAATACATTCATCCAGCCTTTCCTTCGTTTGGTGGACACTGCTCGCCTCCACCACCTCTTCCTGCAAGCTGTTCCATGTGTTAACACTTCTATGTGGAAAACTATAACCTACTTTTTCAAGTCACTCAAGCAGGTTCCTTTATTAAGTTTCTTTCCATGTCCTCTCAGCCCCTGTGTCCTCACAGTTGAGAAGAGATCCTCTCTATCCACCTCATCAAACTTACTTACCAACTTATACAGCGTGATCAGATCTCCTCTCTCCCTTCTTTGTTCCAGTGTCGTCAAGTCCATCTCCTTCAATCTGTGTGTGTGTGTGTGTGTGTGTGTTTACCTGGTTGTATTTACCATGTCTTTATCTGCTGTCCAATTAAATAAAGCAAAATAGAACGTGCAAAACAGTCAAGCAATGTTTCATATCCATTATTATTATCAATATTGTTATTATCATTAGTAGTAGTATTAGTAGTAGTGTAGTGACACGACTTGCCTGATGGCCGAGCCTCCCATAACCCACTTAGCCAGGGGGGTACCTCTTTGGCCGACTGGTAAAGGAGCGGCTCTCCCGTTACGCTGGTCGCGGGTTCGATCCCCGGCGCCGGCAAAACTTCCCTTGTCTGGATTAATTTCTCGTGTGTTTCGTTACACGCAGTGGTCGTGTGGGAGTATAGTAAAGAGAAAAATTCAGGCATTTCAGTAGTAGTAGTAGTAGTGGTACAATTAGCATATACCCAGATAGAAGGAGAAAATATATATTGAACAAAAGACATGTATGAGCTAGGAGAAGGAGGAGGAGGAGGATTGGAGGAGGAAGAAAAGAGGAAAATAGAGGAAGCGGAAAAGAAGAGTGAAAACTGAAAAGAGAAAGAAAGACAAGATGAGAGGAGGAGGAGGAGGAAACAATAAGAGAAGATAGAGGGAGAGATGGAGATAAAAAGAAAAGATGAAACGAGGAGGAGGAGGAGGAAACAATAAGAGAAGATAGAGGGAGAGATGGAGATAAAAAGAAAAAATGAAACGAGGAGGAGGAGGAGGAGGATGAAAAAATAAGAGAAGATAGAGGAGAGATGGAGATAAAAGAAAAGATGAAACGAGGAGGAGGAGGAGGAGGAGGAGGAGAGGGCAGAATGAAGAGAATAGATAAATAGCTAGACAGACAGATAGATTTACACAGGTTATTGCATGATAACAGATAATAAACCAATAGATACTGAGGTTATTGCACAGGGATAGATAGATAGATAGATAGATCGAGTAGCTGTCATTATTTCTCACGTTCTTCTGGCTTTTTACCGGCCATGCTAGTGTTGCTAATGTTTGTTTTGGTGATATGTTAATCAACGTTCTGTTTATCATACTGTGTGTTCTGTTTATTGTGTCAATGCCTCTTCGAGCTTAATTTTGGAAGAGATATAGATAAATAGACAAACAGATAAACGGATATAGATAAGTAGATAGATAAACAGATAGACAGACAGACAGACGGGCAAATACACAAGAAATGGTCAATAGATAGAAAGAGGTCATTGCAGTGGTAGTTAGACAGATAGACATACAGATAGGTAAATAGATACATAGATATAGACTCAATATAGCCGTAGAAACACTCCTATGTTAATTTTCCCTCCCTTGATAACGTAACTCCTCCTTTTCCTCCGGGTCTCAAGGTCAAAAGGTCAACCCTAAAAACGCAACCCCGATGTAATTTTTGGAATGTTAAAGTTTCCATTATCGCGTATTGAGGCGACAGGAGTTATCTTGAGGTTGATTTATAGGCCTACAGCACCCCTAGGATCCAGTATAGGCCTCAACGGGAGTGGCTGTACGCCCGATGCGGCCAGGTGCCATTCATTCTGCCTGGTTGATTGAGAGAATGTGGAGGGTGCCGTCAAGTGTATATTTCTCCCTTTTTCAGGCCATGGCGGGGACTCTAGTGTGGTTTATGTTTATCTTCCTGGTACAATAGGCTTAGTTATGTAATATTCACCGCACTGTGCAGGTATATACGCCCTCGTAGGCCTGTGAGAGCGTTACCTGTGTTGAAAAGTGTTGCCGTTTGGCCGAGTCGACTTGCATATTTTGGGTACGAATCGTGTGTTGCGGCGTGAGGGTGCCATGTGAGGATATATTTAACCCTATTTTTAGGCCATAGCGGTTATTGCAGTGTTGTTCCTGCATATCAGAGTGTTTAGTTATCTTGTTCAGTCTGTTGTTAAGCACACTGAGGGATAGCAAAGCCCCGTACAAGCCTGTATATGTGATGGGAGGTGTTGCCGTGGGCCCAAAGTCTTGTTGAATAATTTCTTGGGTGCCGCGTGAGGTGCCATAAGCCGATATATTTATTCCTGTTTTTAGGCAATACCGATCGTTGTGTTGTTGTTCTCCAGTATTGCAGCGGTCAAATATCTTCACTAGTACACTGTTAGCCACGCTGCGTGATAACAAAGCACGGTATAACCCTGTATACATGGTAGGAGGTGTTGCCGTTTCCCACAAGTTGACCATTTTTTCCTTATGTGTGTATATGAGCATTTGACGCTTCAGTATGTCTTTCTATGCTAAACAAAGCCTAGGTATTGCAACAGACGTGTTTTGTACCAGTGTGGGAGCCCCTGAAGCCGTCTATCATTGAGTTAAGTGACCTAGTTTTGGGGTCATTGAGGTCGCCAGCTGATGGCAGTCGCTATCAGATTTAAGTATTCCCGGTGTCTTTCTATGCTAAATGAAAGCCTAGGTATTGTAATGGACGAGTTTTGTACTAGTTTAGGAGCCCCTGAAGCTGTCTATCACTGTGTTACGTGGTGCGAGTTACGGGTCATTGGGGCCGCCAGCTGACGGTCGATCGAGTAGCTGTCATATTATTTCTCCACGTTCTGAGGCTTTACCGGCCATGCTAGTGTTGCTAATGTTTGTTTTGGTGATGAGATATGTTAATCAACGTTCTGATTATCATACTGTGTGTTCTGTTTATCATACAGTTATTGCCTCTTCGAGCTTAATTTTGGAAGTATGGAAGCTGTAGGGTGTTGCCATTCTTCACTACCGGATACATTTCTCCATATGTTAAGGCTGTACCGGTCCTTATTATGTTGTGTAGGGTTGTTTTAGTGCTGAGATATGTTCAGTAATCTTCTATTTATCGTGTCATTCAACCTCACAGTGTCTGAGCCCTCACAGTGTCATTCAACCTCACAGTGTCTGTCAACCTCACAGTGTCTGAACCCTCACAGTGTCATTCAACCTCACAGTGTCTGTCAACCTCACAGTGTCTGAACCCTCACAGTGTCTGTCAACCTCACAGTGTCTGAACCCTCACAGTGTCATTCAACCTCACAGTGTCTGTCAACCTCACAGTGTCTGAACCCTCACAGTGTGTGTCAACCTCACAGTGTCTGAACCCTCACAGTGTCATTCAACCTCACAGTGTCTGTCAACCTCACAGTGTCTGAACCCTCACAGTGTCATTCAACCTCACAGTGTCTGTCAACCTCACAGTGTCTGAACCCTCACAGTGTCTGTCAACCTCACAGTGTCTAAACCCTCACAGTGTCATTCAACCTCACAGTGTCTGTCAACCTCACAGTGTCTGAACCCTCACAGTGTCATTCAACCTCACAGTGTCTGTCAACCTCACAGTGTCTGAACCCTCACAGTGTCATTCAACCTCACAGTGTCTGTCAACCTCACAGTGTCTGAACCCTCACAGTGTCATTCAACCTCACAGTGTCTGTCAACCTCATAGTGTCTGAACCCTCACAGTGTCATTCAACCTCACAGTGTCTGTCAACCTCACAGTGTCTGTCAGCCAAACCGTGTCATTCAACCTTACAGTATCTGTCAACCTCACAGTGTCATTCAACCTCACAGTGGGTCAACCATGGCGTCTGTCAACCTCACAGTGTCTGAACCCTCACAATGTCATGTCAACCTAACATTGTCTCAACCTCATCTTTTCTGTCAACTTATCTGTGTCAACCTCACAGTGTCTGTCAACCTTAGTGTCTGTCAACCTCACAGTGTGTCAACCTCACAGTGTCTGTCAACTTCGCTGTGTCAACCTCACAGGGTCAATCAAGCTTAGTGTCTATCATCCTCACAGTGTCATTCAACCTTACAGTGTGTCAAGGAGAAGGGTAGGAGGGAGGGGTGGGAGTAGGGGAAGCCAGGGGCGGACCATCGCTGTTTAAGACACTTGAGGGAGGGGTGTGTTGGGGTCAAGTGGGGTTGTAGGGGTTGGCAAGGGCTTATATATGTGGTTGTGGTGGGTTGGGGAGGGGTTACGTGGGGTTGTGGGGGAGTTGTGTGGGTTTGAAAGTGGGTTATAATAGGTTTAGGGAAATTTCACCGCATGACACCCCCGCTCCTAGCATGAAAATTGCTCTGGTCTCGTTAGTAAAATATAACCATAACAATGTGCGTATGTGGGTTTTGTGGGGTTATGTGGGGATTTTGGGGGCTATGTGTGGTTGCCGAGGGGCTATGAGGGGTTGGGAATGGTTACAGTGGCGACTCCTGGCAACTATAGGGTGCCATTTCTAAGCCCTCATAGTCACTCTATTAGCTTATGTCAAAAGTATAAGGATCCTCTGAAAAAGTATAAACATGCCCCGCTATGTGCTGCCCCCTTTTGGCAAGCATGCGCTGTATAAGGGTATTATGTCATCGCTATGAGGGTAACCACGTCTACTATTTCTAAAGGTCTAATAGGAGCTTATTCAGGTTCTATTGACTGTTTTCTTTGGTTCAGAGTAAAGAAGAAAGGTTAATCTATCACCAGGGTTGTTAAGCTACTCTTGGAAACGCCCACAACGCCCACGAAAGCCTTGTCAAATGGGAGTAGTTGGGCGACGTAAGGTTCAGGAACAGGTCACTGGGTCCATGCGAGGAGAGACACGGCCGGCGGGGTGACCACGTCGAGTATTTCTAAAGGTTAAATAGGAGGTCAATCGGGTTCTCGTTAGTATTTTTGCACATTCAGGGTAAACAAAAAAGGTTAAACTACCACCAGGGTCACCAAACTACCCCTGGAAACGCCCACAACGCCCACGAAAGCCTTGCCAAATGTGCATACGTGGGTGCCAACGGGTTCAGGAAGAGCCACAAAGACGTCGCGGGTGACCACGTCGACTATTTCTAAATGCTAAAAATGAGCCTAATCGCGTTCTCATGACTGTGTTCTCAGGTTCATGGTAAAGAAGAAAGGTTAAACTATCACCAGGGTTATCAAACTACGCCTGGAAACGCCTACAATGCCCACGAAAGCCTTGTCAAATGGGCGTACATGGCCGCCCGGCAGGTCCTTGGGTACAGACGAGAAGACACAGGGACGGTGGAGGTGACCAGGTCGACTATTTCTAAAGCTCAAATAGGAGGTCAATCGGGTTTGCATGAGTGTTTTTGCACATTCAGGGTAAGGAAGAAAGGTTAAATCACCACCAGGGTCATCAAACTACCCATGGAAACGCCCACAACGCTCAAGAAAAGCTTGTCAAATGTGCTTATGTGGGGGCCGAGCTCGACATGACAGAAAGACGGCGGGCCGCGGGCGAACATATCCACTATTTCCAAAGGCTAAAAATGAGTCTAATCGCACTCTATGGACTGTTTTCTTAGGCTCATGGTAACGAAGAAAGGTTAGTCTTCCACCAGGGTCATTAAGTTACCCCAGGACACGCCCACAACGCCCACGAATGCCTTGTCAATAGGGCGTTCTTGAGCTCCGAAAGGTTAGCCAGAGGTCACGGAGTACGCTGTGAGGTGGCTGGTGACCGCTTCATCTATTTCCCTTGTGGGTGGTTTTGTGGATTTTCTGCTGCGTTTTATTCGTTTTGGGCGTGATAGAGTTGTTTTCTTAGACATAGGGAAGCTGTGTGCCTAAGAGAGCAAGTAATTGGTCTTCCCGTAGCCATAGAATAAATAGGTTGAGTAATATATGAATGGGTGATGCACTCTTGCAAGATGCCCCGCCCATCCGCCTCCCTGCAGGGCTCAGACGCCTCCGCCTCGCAAAATAACTATTTTCAAAGGCCAAAAAGTAGATTAACGGGTTCTCATGACTGTTTACTTAGTCTCAGGGTGAAGAAGAAGGGTAAGACTACAACCAGACTCATTAACTACCCTTGGAAACGCCCACAACGCCCACTAAAGCCTTGTCAGATATGTTTCCTCAGACGCCTCCGCCCCTCACATTAACTATTCTCAAAGGCCAGAAAAGAGGTCAATCGGTATCTATTGACCATTTTTTAAAGTTCACAGTAAAGTGGAAAGGTCAAACTACCACCAAGGTCATAAAACTACCCCTGGTAACGCCCACAACGCCCATGAAAGCCTTGTCAAATACGTATTCGCACATCACCTATTTCTTAAGGCCTAATAACATCTTTTTCCTTATTTTCCCTCCATGAATCATAGTAATAACATCAATAATAGTTAAAAATAATTATAACATTGCGTATAGTAATCCCGTGGACTCGGCGTACAAAACCATCGGCGGCTCAGTCCCCATCAGTTCCCGCGCGGCGTCCCTGGTGGTGGTCGCGTGACCCGTGATATTAAATCCTTTTTATCGTTTTCCGACAAATTACGCGGTGCCAGCGAACCACAGTGCCAGGGAAGAAAGAAGAGGTGCCAGAGATTACACAGTGTCAATCCCATCCCTGGAAAAGCTTATATCATGCGGAAAATTGGGTGAGAAGTGGAGGGGAGGGAAAGTGCCACCGTGGGTAAATTTCAACCTTGTATTTGTACATTTTTAGGCGAATTACGTGTTCCCGGAATGTTGTGGTGCCATAGAAAGGAAGAAGTGGTGCCAGTGGTTATACTGTGCCATTTCTAACCCCCTGGAAGGCTGAAATAAGATTGAAATAAGATAAAAAATAAGGGAAAAGTGAAAATGGCGGGGTGTCATGTCTGACACCCCTCTTCAGCACCATATATATATTTTTTCTCATTTTTAAAGTAAATTGCGTTTCCTCAAAGTGCCGCAGTGCCATGCAAAGAAAGAGGAGGTGGCATAGATCATACAGTGCCAATCTTAACGCGTGGGAATGCTAAAATAAGGTTGAAAAAAGAGAAAAGCGGAGGGTGGAGGGCAAGACAGCGGGGAAGTCGTGTGTTGAAAAGGAAAATTAACGAAAAAAAAATAGAAAATGATAGCAAGGAAAAGACAAGGGGAAGAGCGTGTGGAAATGCTTAGAAAATAATGAAGTAAGATTCGTGTGAAAATTAGTGAGAAATAGCCTAGAAAATAATAGTAAGGTAAAGTCATGTGAAAATTAGTTAGAAAATGCTTAGAAATAATGGAAAGGAAAAATAAGGTCAAAAATATAAAGTGATACTCAAATAATGAGAAAAAGCTTGGATATTAATAATAAGGAAACATTAGTTAAAAATAATGTGAAAGTAAGAAAATGCCTAGAAAATTCGAAAAAAATAAAATAAGGTAAAATAATGTGAAAGTGTTAGGAAATCCTTAGAAAATTATAATAAATTAAATTAAGGAAACATTAGTTAAAAATAATGTGAAAGTAAGAAAATGCCTAGAAAATTAGAAAAAAAGTAAAAGGTAAAATAATGTGAAAGTATGTTAGGAAATCCTTAGAAAATTATAATAAATTAAATTAAGGCAAAATGTGAAAATTTGTTTCGAAATGCTTAGAAAATTAAAATAAGGAAAAATGAGGTAAAATAATGTGCAAATAAGTTAGAAACATCTTAGAAAATAATAATTATAACAATAATAATGATGATGAAAATAATAATAATAGATAATGGTGATAGTGAAAGTGTCTGTGCATGTGTGTGCGCGTGCGGTTATATCGTTAATATTTTGTCACGAATTTAATTATATAGGTATATGTTGCAAGAACAGGAAGAAGAAAAAAAAGAACTACATCTACATCATGGGTTAGGTGAGTGTTATTATTATTATTATTATTATTATTTTTCTCAATTCCTCTACTTCCTCTTTTTATTCTTTTTCTATTTCTTCCTCTTTTTTTCTCTTCCTCTCCCTCTTTTTACTTTTCGACCTACTTTTTTCTTCTTGCTATTCTTGTCCTTTTCTTTTACTTTTTTCTATTGTTATTATTATTATTATTATTATTATTATTATTATTATTATTATTATTATAATTAGATGATGATGGTGTGTCCTTTTCAGCTGACTGAGAAGGGGAGAAGGGGGGACAGCTGACTCTCTCTCTCTCTCTCTCTCTCTCTCTCTCTCTCTCTCTCTCTCTCTCTCTCTCTCTCTCTCTCTCTCTCTCTCTCTCTCTCTCTCTCTCTCTCTCTCTCTCTCTCTCCTTTCCTTCTCTTTTCATTCGCCTTCTTTTCATTCTATATTTTATAATTTCTTCTATTTCATTCTTTCTTCCTTTACTTCCTTGTTTTCTTTCAGAGAGAGAGAGAGAGATAGAGAGAGGAGGAAGGAAGAAGAGGGAGTGTGTTGGGGATGTACCTCCTCTTCCCCCTCTAGGCGGTTACTCCTCCTCCTCCTCCTCCTCCTCCTCCATTCTTCCCCATCCCTTCTTCCCTCCTTCCCTCTTTCATTCATTCTCTATATGATATCTTGTTATTTGTATCATATTTCTCCTCTTCCTTCCTCTTTCTTTCTCTCTTCTTTCGTTCTCTCCTACCTTCCTTCCTTCCTTCCTTCCCTCCTTCCTTCCTTCCTTCCCTTAATTAATACCTCCATGTACGTTAGTTTGCTATAAAATTACTTATGGTTGTCCACCACCACTACTACTACTACTACTACTACTACTACTACTACTACTACTACTACTACTACTACTACTACTACTACTACTACTGTACTACTACTACTACTACTACTACTACTACTACTACTACTACTACTACTACTACTACTACTACTACTACTACTACTACTACTACTACTACTACTACTACTACTACTACTACTACTACTACTACTACTACTACTACTACTACTACTACTACTACTACTACACTACTACTACTACTACTACTACTACTACTACTACTACTACTACTACTACTACTACTACTACTACTACTACTACTACCACCACCACCACCACCACCACCTACTACTACTACTACTACTACTACTACTACTACTACTACTACTACTACCACCACCTCTACTACTACTACTACTACTACTACTACTACTACTACTACTACTACTACTACTACATGGTTGTGTTACTGTCGGTGTTAATCTTACCTTCAGAAAGGAAGATAGATGATGAGGAGGAAGAGGAGGTGTTTTAACTGGATGCATTGAAAGGGTAGGAGAGGAAGAGGAAGACGAGGAGGAGGAGGAAGAAGAATGAAGAGGAGAAGGAAATGTATGTAGGAGGAAGAAGAAGAGGGAAGGGGAAAGTTAGGAAGGAAAATATATGGAAGAGGAAGAAGAGAGAGAGGAAGTTAAATATTTGAGGAGAGAAAGAAGAATAGAAGGAGAAGGAAATTGGAGATGGAAGAGGAAGAAGAATAGGGAGAGTTAAGAAGGAAAATGAGAGAAAGAGGAAGAGGAAGAAGAGGAGAAAGAGGAAAATACATAAATATGTAGAAGAGAAAGAAGAATAGATGGAGGAGAAGGAAGAGGAGAAAGAGAAGGAAAGTTAGGAAGGAAAATAAGAGGAAGAGGAAGAAGAGGAAAGAGAAAAATAGGAGGAGAAGGGAGAGGGAGGAAGAAAGAAGAAAAGAAGCGAAGAAGAGGAAGAGGAGGAGGAATATGGAAAAAAAAAAGAGTAGGAGGAGGAGGAGGAAAAAAATAGAGGATTCCCCTATGACATCATGTACTTTTAAGAGACGGTAAGGAGGAGGAAACATGGAAATGCCGGCAACAGAAAACTATTGGCTCATTATGAGGTTGCCCTTTTGTGAATCAATCTGCTCGGCAGCCACTCTGGACCTCGGGAGCAGATGGAAGCACCTCGATATTCTTTTTACTCCTGACGCAACGAAATGACGGTCGACTCGATTTTTGAAGTTGATGACTTTCGCATTTACACTTCTGAGGGAAGATTGTTCCAGTGGCGGATGACTCGGTTTGAAAAGAAACTCCTTCCAATGTCTGTGTTACATCGACTCGACTGAATGGGTAAACCGTTACTTGTAGTTCTTGAGATGGTTTGCAGTTCAAAGAATTTGGAGTAATCGACGTTATTGACTTTTCTTAGGTACTTGAAGACTTGAATCTTATTCCCTCGTAGGCGTCTTTTCTCCAATGTAAAGAGATTGAGTCCTTAAATACTTCCTCATACGGTTGAACCCTTAAGGTTGGAATCATCTTCGTGGCGCGTCGTT